>NC_061509.1:135302599-135384592 GCF_022539505.1 Lolium rigidum | reverse complement strand
TTAACTCATCAAGCAATAAATCAAAGTAAAGGTATTGAAGCAACACAAAGGAAGATTAAGTTTCGGCGGTTGCTTTCAACTTATAACATGTATATCTCATGGATATTGTCAATGTAAAGTAATATAATAAGTGCAATATGCAAGTATGTAGGAATCAATGCACGAGTTCACACAAGTGTTTGCTTCTTGAGGTGGAGAGAGATAGGTGAAGCTGACTCAACATAAAAGTAAAAGAAAGGCCCTTCACGAGAGGAAGCATTGATTGCTATGTTTGTGCTAGAGCTTTGGTTTTGAAAACAAGAAACAATTTTGTCAACGGTAGTAATAAAGCATATGTATCATGTAAATTATATCTTACAAGTTGCAAGCCTCATGCATAGTATACTAATAGTGCCCGCACCTTGTCCTAATTAGCTTGGATTCCCGGGATTGTCATCGCAATACACATGTTTTAACCAAGTGTCACAAAGGGGTACCTCTATGCCGCCTGTACAAAGGTCTAAGGAGAAAGTTCGCATTGGATTTCTCGCTTTTGATTATTCTCAACTTAGACATCCATACCGGGACAACATAGACAACGAGATAATGGACTCCTCTTTAATGCATAAGCATGTAGCAACAATTAATGTTCTCATATGAGATTGAGGATATATGTCCAAAGCTGAAACTTCCACCATGGATCATGGCTTTAGTTAGCGGCCCAATGTTCTTCTCTAACATTATGCATGCTCTAACCATTAAATGAGTGGTAAATCTCCCTTACTTCGAGACAAGACGGACATGCATAGCAACTCACATGATATTCAACAAAGAGTAGTTGATGGCGTCCCCGGAAACATGGTTATCGCACAACAAGCAACTTAATAAGAGATAAAGTGCATAAGTACATATTCAATACCACAATAGTTTTTAAGCTATTTGTCCCATGAGCTATATATTGCAAAGGTAAAGAATGGAAATTTTAAAGGTAGCACTCAAGCAATTTACTTTGGAATGGCGGATAAATACCATGTAGTAGGTAGGTATGGTGGACACAAATGGCATAGTGGTTGGCTCAAGGATTTTGGATGCATGAGAAGTATTCCCTCTCGATACAAGGTTTAGGCTAGCAAGGTTATTTGAAACAAACACAAGGATGAACCGGTGCGAGCAAAACTCACATAAAAGACATATTGTAAACATTATAAGACTCTACACCGTCTTCCTTGTTGTTCAAACTCAATACTAGAAATTATCTAGACTTTAGAGAGACCAATTATGCAAACCAAATTTTAGCAAGCTCTATATATTTCTTCATTAGTAGGTGCAAAGTATATGATGCAAGAGCTTAAACATGAGCACAACAATTTCCAAGTATCAAATTATTCAAGACATTTTAGAATTACTACATGTAGCATTTCCCGATTCCAACCATATAACAATTTAACGAAGAAGATTCAACCTTCGCCATGACTACTATGAGTAAAGCCTAAGGACATATTTGTCCATATGCAACAGCGGAGCGTGTCTCTCTCCCACACAATGAATGCTAGGATCCATTTTATTCGAACAAAACAAAAACAAAAATAAACCGACGCTCCAAGCAAAACACATAAGATGTGATGGAATAAAAATATAGTTTCGGGGAGGAACCTGATAATGTTGTTGATGAAGAAGGGGATGCCTTGGGAATCACCAAGCTTAGACGCTTGAGTCTTCTTGAAATATGCAGGGGTGAACCACGGGGCATCCCCAAGCTTAGAGCTTTCACTCTCCTTGATCATATTGTATCATCTCCCTCTCTTGATCCTTGAAAACTTCCTCCACACCAAACTCAAAACAACTCATTAGAGGGTTAGTGCACAATTAAAATTTACATGTTCAGAGGTGACATAATCATTCTTAACACTTCTGGACATTGCACAAAGCTACTGAAAGTCAATGGAATAGAAAAATCCATCAAGCATATCAAAACAGGCAATGCGAAATAAAAGGCAGAATCTGTCAAAACAGAACAGTTCGTAAAGACGAATTTTATTGAGGCACCAGACTTGCTCAGATGAAAATGCTCAAATTGAATGAAAGTTGCGTACATATATGAGGATCACTCACGTAAATTGGCATAATTTTCTGAGTTACCTACAGAGAATTAGGCCCAGATTCGTGACAAGCAAAGAAATCTGTTTACTGCGCAGTAATCCAAATCTAGTATGAACCTTACTATCAAAGACTTTACTTGGCACAACAATGCACAAAACTAAGATAAGGAGAGGTTGCTACAGTAGTAAACAACTTCCAAGACTCAAATATAAAATAAAAGTACTGTAGTAAAAACATGGGTTGTCTCCCATAAGCGCTTTTCTTTAACGCCTTTCAGCTAGACGCGGAAAGTGTATATCAAGTATTATCAAGAGATGATGCATCGACAAGCGGGGTTTGGAGTTTTCTCAACCATGCATAGTATTTTTGATACATAGGTTTCAGCGGCTCCCTTTTCATTAGTCTTGGGCTTGCTACTCTCATCAAACAAATTTTCGGTGAACAAGCCAAGCATAATTATCATCTAGAGCTTCATGCATCGCTAGGAGCTTACATGGTATTGGTGCTTTAATCTCCCCACCATCATTAACACTATTAGTGTACTTAATTCTATCCATATCCATTTTTTCAAGTGTTCTTTTAAAATCGGTGATCGTACCAAGCCTCTCATGCTTACTAAAAACTTTTCTAGCTTCTTTAGCTATATCCGCAAATTCTCGCACTAAGACTTTTAGAACAAAATCTCTCTTCTCTCCCCGCTCCATATCAGAAAGTGTAAGAAACATGTGTTGTATCATGGGGTTGAGACTAATAAATCTAGCTTCCATCATGCGTACCAAACAAACAGAGACATCTTCATAAGTAGGGACAGCTTTTGCAAGGGGTATATCTTTAAGATCTTCATGCATACTAACATGGGTGAAAAATTCTTCTATATTATCTCTTCCAATTATAGACCCTTGTCCCACAGGTATATATTTTACAGTAAAATTAAAAGGAAACATGTTGAAATAAGTAAAGCAAATGCAAGTAACTAATTTTTTTTTTGTGTTTTTGATATAAAGTGCAAGACAGTAAATAAAGTAAAGCTAGCAACTAATTTTTTTGTGTTTTGATATAATGCAGCAAACAAGAAAGTAAATAAAATAAAGCAAGACAAAAACAAAGTAAAGAGATTGGATTGTGGAGACTCCCCTTGCGGCGTGTCTTGATCTCCACCGGCAGCGGCGCCAGAAAAAGAGCTTGATTGCGCGTAGTTAACACGTCCGTTGGGAACCCCAAGAGGAAGGTATGATGCGCACAGCAGCAAGTTTTCCCTCAGTAAGAAACCAAGGTTTATCGAACCAGGAGGAGTCAAGAAGCACGTCCAAGGTTGATGGCGGCGGGATGTAGTGCGGCGCAACACCAGGGATTCCGGCGCCAATGTGGAACCTGCACAACACAACCAAAGTACTTTGCCCCAACGAAACGAGTGAGGTTGTCAATCTCACCGGCTTGTCTGTAACAAAGGATTAGATGTATAGTGTGGATGATGATTGTTTGCGTGAAAACAGTAGAACAAGTATTGCGATGAGATTGTATTCGATGTAAAAGAATAGGACTCAGGTCCACAGTTCACTAGAGGTGTCTCTCCCATAAGATAAATAGCATGTTGGGTGAACAAATTACGAGTTGGGCAATTGACAAATAGAGAGGGCATGACCATGCACATACATGATATGATGAGTATTGTGAGATTTAATTGGGCATTACGACAAAGTACATAGACCGCTATCCAGCATGCATCTATGCCTAAAAAGTCCACCTTCGAGGTTATCATCCGAACCCCTTCCAGTATTAAGTTGCAAACAACGAGACAATTGCATTAAGTATGGTGCGTAATGTAATCAATAACTACATCCTCGGACATAGCATCAATGTTTTATCCCTAGTGGCAACAGACACATCCACAACCTTAGAACTTTCGTCACACGTCCTGCATTTAATGGAGGCATGAACCCACTATCGAGCATAAATACCCCCTCTTGGAGTTAAGAGTAAAAACTTGGCCGAGGCCTCTACTAATAACGGAGAGCATGCAAGATCATAAACAACACATAGGTAATAGATTGATAATCAACATAACATAGTATTCTCTATCCATCGGATCCCAACAAACACAACATATAGCATTACGGATAGATGATCTTGATCATGTTAGGCAGCTCACAAGATCCGACAATGAAGCACATAAGGAGAAGACGACCATCTAGCTACCGCTATGGACCCATAGTCCGGGGGTGAACTACTCACTCATCACTCCGGAGGCGACCATGGCGGTGAAGAGTCCTCCGGGAGATGATTCCCCTCTCCGGCAGGGTGCCGGAGGCGATCTCCTGAATCCCCCGAGATGGGATTGGCGGCGGCGGCGTCCCTGGAAGGTTTTCCGTATCGTGGCTCTCGGTACTGGGGGTTTCGCGACGAAGACTATATGTAGGCGGAAGGGCAGGTAAAGGGGCGTCACGAGGGGCCCACACAACAGGCTGGCGCGGGCCCCTTGCTGGCCGCGCCGCCCTGTTGTGGCGGCGCCTCGTGGCCCCACTTCGTGACTCCTTCGGTCTTCTGGAAGCTTCGTGGAAAAATAGGCCCCTGGGCGTTGATTTCGTCCAATTCCAAGAATATTTCCTAACTAGGATTTACGAAACCAAAAACAGCTAGAAAACAACAAGCTGGCTCTTCGGCATCTCGTTAATAGGTTAGTGCCGGAAAATGCATAAATATGACATAAAGTATGCATAAAACATGTAGATATCATCAATAATGTGGCATGGAACATAAGAAATTATCGATACGTCGGAGACGTATCAAAAGACCATCAAGACTCTTCACCAAAGAAGATGACTTGGAGTCGATTTCGTAAGTTTTCTTTTATTTATTTTTTACTTGCACTTAGCTTCTTTCGGCTTTACTGAATTCATTTCTTCTTTATCCAGCTCTGAAGATGATGACGACGTTCCTCTTTCAAAGAGGGCAAAAGTATTATCTGACAAGGCGAGTAGTCCGCAAAGGAATCAATGCCTTCGACCGCCGGAAATGATCGGATGTCCACCCTTCCACCAAGATCAGTCGTGGCCAAGGTTCCTCTTTCGGTAGTCAATCGTTCGGCAAGCGCCTCCGCTCCTTCATCTTCGCGTGATCATGTAAGCATCTCTTTTTCGGTAGACGGTATCCAGGCGTAGTATCCACCAGACCCCCGAGCCGATGATTGGCTCTTTGAAGAAAGCCAAGTATAGGTTAAGATATGCTCGTTGTATATTCTTACATAATCCTTCGATTCCCTTGCTGCAGCCAATTTATGCCGCAGTTGATGTCGATTCCCTTGATACATTCACTCGACTTGAGTCATAAAACGCCAACTTCGCAAGGCTGTTAAAACTTCGGCTGATCAAGTGCTAGAAGCTAACATGCTAGCAGCCGAAGCGCAAAGTGAAAACACATGCCTAAAGGACGAACTAAAGAAGTTGAAGATTAAGATGAAGGAGGAACAAGAGGCAAGGCACAAGGCTTTTGTTGAAGATGACGATAAGGAAGGTGCCCTCCACAAGTCCATTGGAAATTTGTTAAGTAAGATTTCTTCATGCTTGTATGCTTCTTTTTCAGAATACTTTACTGTTTGTAATGAGTTGTTTTTCCATGATATTCTAGGTACTGCCGATATGCCTGTCGACCGTACGAACAAGCTTCGAGTGGACTCGATGTCGGATGCTCTTACATTTGCGACTGAGTCTAGCAAGCAGATCCAAGATCTCTTGAAGAAGACCAAAGGGGCTTTGTCGAGATTATTCTCGATGATGTTCCTGAAGCTGGAACAGAACAAGAGTCTAGGAGAAATGGCAGATACTTTCTTCATCGACTCTTCTGACGTTATCGAGGTATTGAAGCGACGTTGTCGTCTTTATGGAGCAGTCCTTACTTTCTAACTTTTTATGGGGCATGGACTTGGTTCTGGGGTGGAGAAACTATCCGAAGCTTTACCAGTGGATGCCAATGATTGTCTTGTCGACCTTGAGCCTTTCAAGGAGCCCTCATTGTCGTGTGCCAATCAGCTCCTTAGATTAGTTGATGAAGACAAGAAGAAAGCTGCATCTAGAGCTGCACCAAGTTCATCGGCACAAACTTGAACAAGCCTGGCCTACTAATTTTTTAGTTGTAACTCCAAATACATTCGACCTTTGCTCTGTAATTAATTAGGCTGACTTTGTTGTTGGCACTTGACTTTCATCGTATCCTTTTAAATGAAACACTTTGCTGGCTCCCGATGGGAGTTTTTCTACATTCGATGATTTTCTGAATATGTATGTTAAATATTTTGTTGCAGACTCCTTCGACTTCTTCCCGAATCGAGAGTTCTCTGAATTCCTCTGCTATTGATGAATCAGAACTTGTGGGTCACCTGCGCGAACAAATTTCCCGATTGAATAAAGATATAACTGGTCTTCATACTATGGCAGCATTGGTGAAAAAGAAGAGCGAAATTGCTGCTGCAGTCGAACAACATGCTTTAGATCATCTCCGTGTGGCTACTGAGATCTTAAGCTGTAAGCAGTTAGCCACCTCTTTTTTTTTGTTTCACGGATACTTTCGTAAATGATCTTCTGCTAACTTGCTTTTTGTCTTCAAAATTCGTTGCTTCCGATGAATCAGAAGAAAATAAGCGGATCCATGAGAAGATTGCAGCAATGACCGACATTACTCTCCCAAAGTGTGAACTGTGGTCAAATAGATCAAAGGCTGTAATCGTGAAGAAGTTCGAGTATCGAGCTGAGAAAGTTCATTATTACTTCAACAAGTACCATGCTCATCTAACCATGGTATGGAAAACCATGTTTCCTTTGGATCCAACACCCGAGACTTTGTCTTCTTTATTCAACCGATTCAAGACTCCAATTAGAATTCAATCTTTGGTGCGCAAAGAACTTCTTGTTGAGCCGAGCTTGCACTTGCTTCTGTTTTAGCATGTCATCCGACCATGGATTTAGAATCCATAGCCAATGCTAATGTGAGATTAGATCAATATTATCCCATAGCTAGTCATCCTGCTCATATTATTATTTCTAGGATGGAGGCAAGTACCAAAAGAGATTCGAAGAATCAAGAAGATCAAGGGACCTTGCCACAATAGAAATTCTTTAAGTATTCTTGTACGTAGTGAGATTTTGTAAGGAATCTCTCCCTTTTAAGATAACCTTCGTTGCAAAGAGTAATATTGTATGCATTTAATGTTCTTTTTAAACATCATTATGAATAGTTGAACCATAAGTCCAGCCGAAATATTTTGTCGAAAGAAACTAAGTGGTCAGATCAGCTTGCTCACTCGACGACCCCGTAGTAATCGCAATTTTTGCAGAGTCGCTTGTATGTTTTGTAAGAGCGACACCCTTCGAGTAAACGAGGGAATTATACGCTTTTTATTCGGCTTCGTAACACGGTGCACCGGTATGAGCCTTTCGTATGTTGTATTTTTTCCATCAGCTGCAGCACTCGCAAGCTTTTTTGAGGCTTGGATGGAATTTATTTTGGATAAAGACTTATTTTTTCTAAGTATTGTCGGAAAAAATCATGATACGTCGATAACCATAGCTCCCGATGGAAGTAGTAGTTAATGACGATATTGTAATAATTCTTTGCAGCCCCCGAGTATTGCCGGGTAAGATATGATGCGTAGTTAGCCGGAGCTCCCGATGGAAGTAGTAGTCGATAAAGAATCTCGAACATTTGTTGGAGTGAAGAGATAATAATATAAGTTGAACCAGAAGTTTTATTCATAGTACGTAACTGGCTAAGAAGCCTTTATGCAAAAAGGAAAAAGATCGAGTCCTACGCATAAAATCGTCACAAGTGTGCGACGTTCCATGGGTTCCCAACATCTTTTCCCGATGTAGGATTCTTGAGGCAATAAGCTCCTCCTGGTATAACTTCAATGATGATGAACGGTCCTTCCCATGGAGATTCAAGTTTCAAGGTTCTTTCTTGTTTCAGCCGTAGTACTAGGTCACCAATGCTGAAACTTCAAGTGCGAACTCTTCGACTGTGGTAATTCCGTATCGCCTGCTGATATATTGCTGTTCTTGCTAAGGCAATGTCTCGAGCCTCATCAAGAAGATACACAACATCTTGCAGTGCTTGAACAGAGGCTGTCTCTCTATACGTAGTCACCCGAGGCGCTTCAAAGCGAACATCGGCAGGTAGAACTGCTTCGGCTCCATAGACAAGGAAGAACGGATGGTAATTCTTCGACCTAAGCTCCAGCTGCACCCGTAAGGCGCTTTTTGATGTCACTGCATATTAGGCCATTGATCCTTTCTACTTGCCCATTGGTCTGGGGATGTGCAACCGAAGCAAATTTGAGCTTGATACCATTGCTGTTGCAGAAGTGATGGAATTCCTTAGAATCAAAGTTGGTTCCGTTGTCTGTAATGATGCTATGAGGCACACCAAAACAATAAGTTATTACTTTGAAGAATTTGACAGCAGTTTTGGCTGTCTGATTGGTGACTAGTATGGCCTCGATCCATTTGGTGAATTTGTCAACTGCCACCAATAGATGAGTATGACCACCATACGTTGATTTCGGCCGGTGGACCAACTTGGTCAAGTCCCCATTGCGCAAAGGGCCGGGCCAAAGGTATTTTCATTAGGTCTGTGGCAGGTGCATGTGGTTTTGGTGCAAAACGTTGGTAAGGATCACACTTCCGAACTAAGTCTCTTGCATCGGCTGCTGCTGCTGGCCAATGAAACCCAGCTCTGAAAGCTTTAGCCACAAGTGCTCTACTGCTTGCATGATGACCACAACTCCCTTCATGTATTTCTCGCAACAGAGCTTTTTCCATCGTTGATGGCGATGCACCGTTGGAAGATGCCAGAGATGCTTCGCTTATAAAGGTCACCATCCACTATGACAAAAGTCTTAGATCGTCGTACGATTAGTCTAGCTTCCGTTGGATCGTCCAGCAATCGCTGCTCCATCAAATATGCCAGAAAAGGTTCGGTCCATAAAGGCTCAAGAAGAAGAACTTGTTGTTTAGATTTATCAGTAATATCTTCGGCAGCCTCCTGGAGCGTAGCCCCCGGGTCAGTAGACGATACTTCTGGAGGTGCCGAAGTTTTTACTTTAATGGATCTTTGAGTAATTACTTCATAGAAGACTCCATCTGGAATAGAAGAGCATGTAGAGCCGATATTAGCCAAATCGCCGGCTTCCTCGTTGCTAGCTCTGCCGATGTGTTTTAACTCGCAGCCTTCAAACTTAGCTTCCATCGATTGATACAACTGACGATAAGCAATCATATTGTCGCTCATAGCGTCGCATAAATTCATCGACTGCTGAACCACGAGATTTGAATCTTCGTACATATCCAGACGAGTAGCTCCACATGCTTTGGCCATACGCATCCCGTGTAGTAATGCTTCGTATTCTTCTTCATTATTTGTTGGTAATGAGAAATTCATCCTTAGAACATATCTCATTTTGTCTCCTTGCGATGAGATTAACACTACTCCAGCCCCTGCGCCTATCGAAAGATCGAGATGTCGCCTAGAGGGGGGTGAATAGGCAATTAAAAACTCTTGCGGATTTGTCTTGTAAGAATGCGGAATTAAACTAACATTTAGTTTACAAGAACAAACCCTAAATATGCTAAGCTCAACTAAGTGTAACAATAGCAACTAGAGCTAAGCAAGATAGGCACAAGATATATGTAGCACAAGTGATAGCAAGATATATGTACTTCAAGCACGATGGCTATCACAAGGAAAGAGAGCTCGGGTATAGAAATAACCGAGGCACGCGGAGACGAGGATGTATTCTCGTGTTCTCTTCCTTTGCAAGAAGGTACGTAACGTTTGGAGGAGTGGAGGTCCCACGAAGGATTCCCCGCGCCACGAAGGCTCACCCTATTCTCCGAACCACACCCACAAAGGATAATGGCCCTTTCCTTATGGTTAGCTTTTCCTCCGCTCCGGAGATGGCAAGATCCACAACCACTTCACAAGCTCCACGAAGGAGAAGCCCGGGCCTCTTCACAATCTTCTTGAAGAGATCACCGGAGCACCAACCGCCAAGCCAACTAGGAGGTCTCTGATACGTCTCCGACGTATCGATAATTTCTTATGTTCTATGCCATATTATTGATGATACCTACATGTTTTATGCACACTTTATGTCATATTAGTGCATTTTCTGGAACTAACCTATTAACAAGATGCCGAAGTGCCATTTCCTGTTTTCTGCTGTTTTTGGTTTCAGAAATCCTAGTAACGAAATATTCTCGGAATTGGACGAAACGAAGACCCAGGGGCCTATTTCGCCACGAACCTTCCAGAAAACCGAAGAGCATACGAAGTGGGGCCACGAGGTGTCCAAACCACAAGGCGGCGCGGCCAAGGGGGGGCCCGCGCCGCCCTGTGGTGTGGGCCCCTCGTCGCCCCCGACTCGCCCTTCCGCCTACTTAAAGCCTCCGTCGCGAAACCCCCGATGCAAAAAAAAACCACGATACGGAAAACCTTGCGAGACGCCGCCGCCGCCAATCCCATCTCGGGGGATTCGGAGATCTCCTCCGGCACCTCGCCGGAGAGGGGATTCATCTCCCGGAGGACTCTACGCCGCCATGGTCGCCTCCGGAGTGATGAGTGAGTAGTTCACCCCTGAACTATGGGTCCATAGCAGTAGCTAGATGGTTGTCTTCTCCTCATTGTGCTTCATTGTTGGATCTTGTGAGCTGCCTAACATGATCAAGATCATCTATCTGTAATACTCTATGTTGTGTTTGTCGGGATCCGATGGATAGAGAATACCATGTTATGTTAATTATCAAGTTATTACATATGTGTTGTTTATGATCTTGCATGCTCTCCGTTACTAGTAGAGGCTCGGCCAAGTTTTTGCTCTTAACTCCAAGAGGGAGTATTTATGCTCGATAGTGGGTTCATGCCTCGCATTGACACCTGGGACGGTTGATAGAAAAGTTCTAAGGTTGTGTTGTGATGTTGCCACTAGGGATAAAACATTGGCGCTATGTCCGAGGATGTAGTTGTTGATTACATTACGCACCATACTTAATGCAATTGTCTCGTTGCTTTGCAACTTAATACTGGAAGGGGTTCGGACGATAACCTCGAAGGTGGACTTTTTAGGCATAGATGCAGTTGGATGGCGGTCTATGTACTTTGTCGTAATGCCCAATTAAATCTCACTATACTTATCATGACATGTATGTGCATTGTTATGCCCTCTCTATTTGTCAATTGCCCGACCGTAATTTGTTCACCCAACATGCTTTTATCTTATGGGAGAGACACCTCTAGTGAACTGTGGACCCCGGTCCATTCTTTAATACTCGAAATACAAATCTGCTCGCAATACTTGTTTTTACCGTTTTCTCGCAAACAATCATCTTCCACACAATTCGGTTAATCCTTTGTTACGGCAAGCCGGTGAGATTGACAACCTCAGCTGTTTCGTTGGGGCAAAGTACTTTGGTTGTGTTGTGCGGGTTCCACGTTGGCGCCGGAATCTCTGGTGTTGCGCCGCACTACATCCCGCCGCCATCAACCTTCAACGTGCTTCTTGGCTCCTCCTCGGTTCGATAAACCTTGGTTTCTTCTCGAGGGAAAACTTGCTGCTGTGCGCATCATACCTTCCTCTTGGGGTTGCCCAACGAACGTGTGAAATACACGCCATCAAGCTCTTTTTCACGGCGCCGTTGCCGGGGAGATCAAGACACGCTGCAAGGGGAGTCTCCACTTCTCAATCTCTTTACTTTGTTTTTGTCTTGCTTTATTTTATTTACTACTTTGTTTGCTGCATTATATCAAAACACAAAAAAATTAGTTGCTAGTTTTACTTTATTTACTGTCTTGTTTGCTATATCGAAAACACAAAAAAATTAGTTTACTTGCATTTAGTTTACTTTTGTTATCATGTCTAGCTCTTACTCAGCTACTTCTTCACCTGAGGAATTAGTTTTTACTTTTAAACAAGGGGATGAGGAAAGTTTTAAGGATGCTTGGCCTAGAATTTTTACTTCTTATCGTAAAACTCGAACCTCAAATGACTCTAAGTTTGCTCCTTAGTAATTTTTATTTTGGTCTTATGATTCGCTATAGATATGCCTTGGATGCTCTAGTGGGAGGAGATTTCCTTCATTGTAATGGGGATCAAGCTTTTAATGCCATAAAGAAGTTGGTTGCATCACATGATTCATCTAATAATTTTGATTCAGCCCTTATTAGCATTCATAATAGATTAAACACTCTTGAGACAAGTGCATCTCGCTTAAATGAAAATTATGGATACATTCGTAACCGTCTTGATCAGTTTTAGTGAACTCTGAACCTTCATTGTGGAAACCCACTATTAAAATTGTCATAGGTGACCAAACTCTTCGTGCTAATTGTGATATTATGACTGAATTTTGCCTAATGCCTAAGGGTATTCATAAATCTTTGAAACTTTGGGAATTCACTCGAAGGGGGAGAAGGAATAACTCTTATTGATAACTCTGTTATAATTCCTAAAGGGATAGCTGCGGGTGTGCATACAACCATTCTTGGGATAACAATATCCATTGATTACCTTGTCATTGAATGCGCAGGAACAGGACAAATCACACTCGGAAGATCCCTCGCTGAAATTATTGGGAGCAAGTCATAGACGTGAGAGAAGGCACCATAAAATTCACCTCTACACCCGGGGATAGTCATATATTCCCTAAGCCAAAGAGTAAGGACAATAAAGGTAAGGGTAAAGCCCAAGGTAATGTCAATGCTCAATCTCGCGATAATACTTGAGTTACACTTTCTGCGCCTAGCTGAAAGGCGTTAAAGAAAAGCGCTTATGGGAGACAACCCATGTTTTTACTACAGTATTTTTGTTTTATATTTGTGTCTTGGAAGTTGTTTACTACTGTAGCAACCTCTCCTTATCTTAGTTTTATGTTTTGTTGTGCCAAGTAAAGTCTTTGATAGTAAAGTAAGTACTAGATTTGGATTACTGCGCAGTTCCAGATTTCTTTTCTGTCACGAATCTGGGTCTACCTCCCTGTAGGTAGCTCAGAAAATTAAGCCAATTTACGTGCATGATCCTCAGATATGTACGCAACTTTCATTCAATTTGAGCATTTTCATTTGAGCAAGTCTGGTGGCCTAATAAAATCCATCTTTACGGACTGTTCTGTTTTGACAGATTCTGCCTTTTTATTTCGCATTGCCTCTTTTGCTATGTTGGATGAATTTCTTTGATCCATTAATGTCCAGTAGCTTTATGCAATGTCCAGAAGTGTTAAGAATGATTGTGTCACCTCTGAACATGTTAATTTTTATTATGCACTAACCCTCTAATGAGTTGTTTCGAGTTTGGTGTGGAGGAAGTTTTCAAGGATCAAGAGAGGAGTATGATGCAATATGGTCAAGGAGAGTGAAAGCTCTAAGCTTGGGGATGCCCGGTGGTTCACCCCTGCATATTATAAGAAGACTCAAGCGTCTAAGCTTGGGGATGCCCAAGGCATCCCCTTCTTCATCGACAACATTATCGGAGTTCCTCCCCTGAAACTATATTTTTATTCCGTCACATCTTATGTACTTTGCTTGGAGCGTCGGTTTGTTTTTGTTTTTTTTGTTTTGTTTGAATAAAATGGATCCTAGCATTCACTTTGTGGGAGAGAGACACGCTCCGCTTGTAGCATATGGACAAATATGTCCTTAGGCTCTACTCATAGTATTCATGGCGAAGTTTCTTCTTCGTTAAATTGTTATATGGTTGGAATTGGAAAATGCTACATGTAGTAACTCTAAAATGTCTTGGATAATTTGATACTTGGCAATTGTTGTGCTCATGTTTAAGCTCTTGCATCATATACTTTGCACCCATTAATGAAGAAATACTTAGAGCTTGCTAATTTGGTTTGCATATTTGGTTCCTCTAGAGTCTAGATAACATCTAGTATTGAGTTTTGAACAACAAGGAAGACGGTGTGGAGTCTTATAATGTTTACAATATGTCTTTTATGTGAGTTTTGCTGCACCGTTCATCCTTGTGTTTGTTTCAAATAACCTTGCTAGCCTAAACCTTGTATCGAGAGGGAATACTTCTCATGCATCCAAAATACTTGAGCCAACTACTATGCCATTTGTGTCCACCAAACCTACCTACTACATGGTATTTATCCGCCATTCCAAAGTAAATTGCTTGAGTGCTACCTTTAAAATTCCATCATTCACCTTTGCAATATATAGCTCATGGGACAAATAGCTTAAAAACTATTGTGGTATTGAATATGTACTTATGCACTTTATCTCTTATTAAGTTGCTTGTTGTGCGATAACCATGTTTCGGGGACGCCATCAACTATTCTTTGTTGAATATCATGTGAGTTGCTATGCATGTCCGTCTTGTCCGAAGTAAGAGAGATCTACCACCTTAATGGTTGGAGCATGCATATTGTTAGAGAAGAGCATTGGGCCGCTAACTAAAGCCATGATTCATGGTGGAAGTTTCAGTTTTGGACATATATCCTCAATCTCATATGAGAATAATAATTGTTGCCACATGCTTATGCATTAAAGAGGAGTCCATTATCTGTTGTCCATGTTGTCCCGGTATGGATGTCTAAGTTGAGAATAATCAAAAGCGAGAAATCCAAAATGCGAGCTTTCTCCTTAGACCTTTGTACGAGGCGGCATGGAGGTACCCCATTGTGACACTTGGTTAAAACATGTGCATTGCAAAGATCCGGTAGTCCAAGCTAATTAGGACAAGGTGCGGGCACTATTAGTATACTATGCATGAGACTTGCAACTTGTAAGATATAACTTTCATAACTCATATGCTTTATTACTACCGTTGACAAAACTGTTTCATGTTTTCAAAATAAAAGCTCTAGCACAAATATAGCAATCGATGCTTTCCTCTTTGAAGGACCATTTTTTTACTTTTATGTGGAGTCAGTTCACCTATCTCTCTCCACCTCAAGAAGCAAACACTTGTGTGAACTGTGCATTGATTCCTACATACTTGCATATTGCACTTGTTATATTACTCTATGTTGACAATTATCTATGAGATATACATGTTACAAGTTGAAAGCAACCGCTGAAACTTAATCTTCCTTTGTGTTGCTTCAATACCTTTACTTTGATTTATTGCTTTATGAGTTAACTCTTATGCAAGACTTATTGATGCTTGTCTTGAGGTACTATTCATGAAAAGTCTTTGCTTGATGATTCACTTGTTTACTCATGTCATTACCATTGTTTTGATCGCTGCATTCACTACATATGTTTACAAATAGTATGATCAAGGTTATGATGGCATGTCACTTCAGAAATTATCTTTGTTATCGTTTTACCCGCTCGGGACGAAGCAGAACTAAGCTTGGGGATGCTTGATACGTCTCCGACGTATCGATAATTTCTTATGTTCTATGCCATATTATTGATGATACCTACATGTTTTATGCACACTTTATGTCATATTCGTGCATTTTCCGGAACTAACCTATTAACAAGATGCCGAAGTGCCGGTTGTTGTTTTCTCGTTGTTTTTGGTTTCAGAAATCCTAGTAACGAAATATTCTCGGAATTGGACGAAACAAAGACCCGGGGGCCTATTTCGCCACGAACCTTCCGGAAGAACGAAGAGCATACGAAGTGGGGCCACGAGGTGGCCAAACCACAAGGCGGCGCAGCCAAGTGGGGCCGCGCCGCCCTGTGGTGTGGGCCCCTCGTCGGCCCCGACTGCTGCCCTTCGCCTACTTAAAGCCTCCGTCGCGAAACCCCGATGCAAAAAAAACCACGATACGGAAAACCTTACCGAGACGCCGCCGCCACCAATCCCATCTCGGGGGATTCCGGGAGATCTCCTCCGGCACCCTGCCGGAGAGGGGATTCATCTCCCGGAGGACTCTACGCCGCCATGGTCGCCTCCGGAGTGATGAGTGAGTAGTTCACCCCCGGACTATGGGTCCATAGCGGTAGCTAGATGGTTGTCTTCTCCTCATTGTGCTTCATTGTTGGATCTTGTGAGCTGCCTAACATGATCAAGATCATCTATACGTAATACTCTATGTTGTGTTTGTCGGGATCCGATGCATAGAGAATACCATGTTATGTTAATTATCAAGTTATTACATATGTGTTGTTTATGATCTTGCATGCTCTCCCTTACTAGTAGAGGCTCTGGCCAAGTTTTTGCTCTTAACTCCAAGAGGGAGTATTTATGCTCGATAGTGGGTTCATGCCCGCATTGACACCCGGGACGATGTGACGTAAAGTTCTAAGGTTGTGTTGTGCTCGTTGCCACTAGGGATAAAACATTGGCGCTATGTCCGAGGATGTAGTTGTTGATTACATTACGCACCATACTTAATGCAATTGTCCGTTGCTTTGCAACTTAATACTGGAAGGGGTTCGGACGATAACCCGAAGGTGGACTTTTTAGGCATAGATGCAGCTTGGATGGCGGTCTATGTACTTTGTCGTAATGCCCAATTAAATCTCACTATACTTATCATGACATGTATGTGCATTGTTATGCCCTCTCTATTTGTCAATTTCCCGACTGTAATTTGTTCACCCAACATGCTTTTATCTTATGGGAGAGACACCTCTAGTGAACTGTGGACCCCGGTCCATTCTTTAATACTCGAAATACAAATCTGCTTGCAATACTTGTTTTTACTCGTTTTCTCTGCAAACAATCATCTTCCACACAATTCGGTTAATCCTTTGTTACAGCAAGCCGGTGAGATTGACAACCTCACTGTTTCGTTGGGGCAAAGTACTTTGGTTGTGTTGTGCAGGTTCCACGTTGGCGCCGGAATCTGTGGTGTTGCGCCGCACTACATCCCGCCGCCATCAACCTTCAACGTGCTTCTTGGCTCCTCCTGGTTCGATAAACCTTGGTTTCTTTCTGAGGGAAAACTTGCTGCTGTGCGCATCATACCTTCCTCTTGGGGTTGCCCAACGAACGTGTGAAATACACGCCATCAGTCTCCCTCCAAGAGTAACAAGCTCACGGTCTCTCACTCGAACAAATTGTGGTGGAGAGCTCAACACTATGCAATGATGCAAAGCAAGAACACTAGAGGTGTTCAAATCCTTCACACTCAAATCCCACCAAAGCAACAAATGCTAGGATGAGATTAGAGAGGAAGAACAAAGAGGAAATCAACAAATGACTCCAAGATCTAGATCCAAAGGGTTCCCCTCACTTAGAGGAGAGATGGATTGGTGGGGATTGTAGATCTAGATCTCCTCTCTTAGATCCCTCAAGAATGAGCAAGAATCATGGGGGGAATCAAGAGATCGGGCAAGTTCTTCAAAGGCAACAATGGAGGAGAGAGAGTGGAAGAACTTAACAGCCCAAGGTGGAAGAAGGGCTATTTATAGCCCAAGGGAGAAAATAACCGTTGGGGAAGGTAAGGCTTCGAGGAATCCGGTCAACCGGGCCTGGGACCGGGCGGTCCAGCCTAGGGCCCGGTCAGACCGGTCCTGTGACCGGAACGGCCGGTCCAAACCGGGCCACCGACCGGTCAGCAACCGGATGACGGGAAAAGGGCCCTGGACAGTGCCCGGTTGGCACCGGTCTAGTGGCCGGTCGGAATCGGAACACCGGTTCCACGGCCGGTCCGACCGGACCATAGACCGGCCAGGGGCAGAACAACTTTTTTTCATTTTAAACAGAAAATGCTCCCGAACTCCGATTGACATGAAACCAATTTTGTTGGAAATATGGAGATTCCTCACAGAATATTTTAGATGATTTTAGAGAGGGCGTCTCCCACCGTCAAGAAACGGTGAAGACGTCCAAACTCGAAAACGCAATAGAAGATGCATGCGGATTCCGTTTTCGATGAACTTTTGCTTGTTGTAAATCTAGCAACAAGCTCAAGAACCTCTCACAGAGAAACACCATGAAGCAATAGGGATATGCAAAGTATGCAAAGGATTGAGCTCCCTAAGACGATGCGATCAAGTTACCCAATCGAAAGCCCCTCTTGATAGTGCGGCTATCTTTCCTATAATCCGGTCTCCCAACAACGACCTTGAGACCGGTAAAAGGAAAACCTAGCAAGGCCATACCTTTGCCTTGCGCATCCCGCTTGATCTCGATGATAGCTCTTCAAGCTCCAGTCAAGCCAGAATGCTTCACTTGATCCTTGTTGCTTCGTGAAGACTCACAAATGCTCCCCCATACACCATGATGGGAAAGCTCCATTGATGCACATCTTCACATGTCCATTATCACCAAAATGGACGGCAAGCTTCAAGCATATGATCCTCTTGAGATGCTCAATCTTGAACTTGCCCAACTCA
Source organism: Lolium rigidum (assembly GCF_022539505.1). NCBI lineage: Eukaryota > Viridiplantae > Streptophyta > Magnoliopsida > Poales > Poaceae > Lolium > Lolium rigidum. Next base: position 135,366,223 of record NC_061509.1, on the reverse strand, counting down.
ACCTTGATGACGATCACCACTTGACCTCATCCTCTCATGGGCTATATGAGATCTCACTTTTGATGCATGCCCATGGAAAGATACCTAACCCACATAGACAACACAAGGGAACATATATGATGGGTTAGTTCATAAAGAATAATTGACACGGCTTACCATACCACATGACTTCTCGTGGCACATTCTTCATGCTTCATGTGTTGACCAAACTTGAATCTATTCTTCACTCTTTGTATTGGTCAACCTTGTATCTTCTCATGCTCTATCATACTATCTTGAGGTGTATATAGAATTCTTCATTTGCTTGCATGCTCTAAATCTTAGTCAACCATAGCTCAACTTATGAGACTATCATGACACCGACTTAGAGCCATAACTTGAATTCTTCACTTGGAATCAAGCACTCAAGATCTTGATCATTCATTGCTTATCACATAAGCTAGAGCTTGGCTAATATTGAGTTCCACATAAGAACTACATCTTCATTTCTTCTTCTTGATCATATCACATATATATCTTCAAATTGATGATCTTGATGCCAATACACAAGGTATATCTTTATCTTCATGGCATCCATACTTGAATCCAACACATGGACTACAAGTAGTACCTGTGGAATATTCCTTCATATAAACTCAATGAAAACATTAGTCCATATGGGTTGTCACTAATTACCAAAACCACACATAGGGGCAATATACCCTTAGACCTATGCTTCGCTTAGATCCACCGAAATACATCGTCCACGAACCCGACATGTCGGGTGCCGCCGGGATTTGCGACAGGATCCAATCAACCAGAAAATCACGAAGGACCTGAGACTTGATAGTTGTTCAATTAACATAATAAATATCGTGTGGTGCTAACTCGATAGCCCATTGAGATACTCTGCCTGTAGCCTCTTGGTTGGTCAGTATGTTCTTCAATGGGGCCTCAGTGACAACGATGATCTGGTATTCCGCGAAGTAATGTCGTAACTTTCGCGCTGTCCTCCATACGTCATATGCCAACTTCTGGTGATGAGGATATCGTTGTTTTTCCGGTGTGAGTTCTTCGCTAAGGTAGTAAACGGGGTGTTGCACGCCATGGACTTTCCCTTCTTCTGCACGTTCGACGACAAGCACAGTGCTGACGACTTGTTTAGTTGCAGCTATATATAGCAGTATCGGCTCCATGTCCTCTGGAGTAACGAGGACTGGATAAGTTGATAAAACCTTCTTCAAGTTGTCGAAAGCATCCCGTGCCTCTGTTTTCCATTCAAACTTTTCGGATTTTTTCATCAGCTGATAGAATGACAAGGCCTTTTCTCCCAGTTTTGCAATAAATCCACTAAGGGCTGCCAATCGTCCTGCCAATTGTTGCATCTATTGTAGACTCTTGGGTGGCTCCATATCAAGGACAACTTTAATCTTCAAAGGGTTGGCTTCTATCCCTCTGGCTGAAATAAAGTACCCAAGAACTTGGCCTCCTGGTACCCCGAAGAAGCACGTCTTCGAATTCAACTTGATTTGTATCTGTCGAGATTGTCGAAAGTTTCTCTCAAATCATCGATGAGTGTAGCCGTGTTTCTAGTTTTGACGACGATGTCGTCGATATAAACCTCAATATTTCAGCCAATGTGCTCTCCAAGGTATGCTTGCATGCACCGCTAATAGGTTGCACCTGCGTTTTTTAACCCGAAGGTCATGACGTTGTAGCAGTAAACACCATGCAGGGTTATGAACGTAGTTAACTCCTGGTCTTCTTTTTTGAGTTTGATCTACTTATATCCTGAATAAGCATCGAGGAAGGAGAGGAGATCGCAGCCTTCTGTGGAGTCGACTATTTGATCGATGTGAGGCAACGGGAAATGATCCTTTGGGCAATGCTTATTGAGGCTTGTGTAATTGATACACATACGAAGAACTGTCGTATCTTTCTTTGGCACCATGACTGGATTATCTACCCACTCGGCTTCCTTGAGCTCCCGAATAAAACAGCCTTGCGGAGCCGATTAAATTCTTCGCCAATAGCTTTTATTTTTGGTTCTGAGAAACGACGTAACATCTGTTGTACATGTTTGGCTTTGGGGTCAACGTTGAGGGCGTGCTCAGCGAGTTCCCTGGGAATACCTGACATATCAGATGGTTCCCATGCAAATATTTCGCAGCGCTCATGGAGGAACTCGATGAGCGTGCTTTCTTATGCGGCAGCAAGCTCTGCCGATGTGTTGACCATTTTCTTTGGATCGGAGGGATGCACTCTATGCTTCTTGGATTCCTTGGCAACGTCAAACTCATCGGATTTTGCGTTTCGATTGTCGACGGGTGGTTGTGTATGATCGGTGACCACATCAAGTGCATTAAGTTCTTCCCTGACTCCAAACTTTGACGCGATCTTCTGGAAATCTTTATCGCAGTTATCAGAATGAGAAAAACTCCCATGAACAGTTATTGCTGTCCCATTATTGCCTGGCATCTTCAGCTTCAAATATGCTTAATGAGGTACTGCCATGAACTTGGCGAATGCTAGCCTGCCGAGGATGGCGTGGTACTGTGATTCCCAATCCACTACCTCGAACTCGAGCTTCTCCTTCCTGAAGTTGCTGGGTGTGCCGAAGACAACATCCAATGAAATTTTTCCGAGGGGATAAGCGGGTCGGGTTGGGATGATGCCATGGAAACCAGTGTCAGATTCTTTTAGCATATCGACTGATAATCCCATTGCTTTTATTGTACTTGCAAACAAAAGGTTTAGGACACTTCCTCCATCCACGAACACTTTGCTCATATTGTATCCTCCGATCTGCGCTACAAGGACTAGGGCAGCGTGACCGGGCCTTGGAACGGCTATCGAGTGGTCTGCTCTGCTGAACAGGATGTTTTGATCCGAACAATCAATATAATATGCTACTTCTGCCATAGCCACCTCTGCAAATTTTATTTCTCGTGAAAACTTCTTGGCCTCCCTCTTCGAAAAGCTAGTCTTGTGAATCATGTTCACTTGTCCTCGAGATGCAGGGTAAACTTCGGTTGGTATGTAGATATCTTCGCCTGGCACATAGTGTTGTTGCTGAGGGTAATTGTAAGCTGTTGTTCTTCCTTGCGCAGAACGAGCTTTTGCTTCTGAATCAAACCTCAGCTCTTCACACAGCTTCTGAATGTCGAGGATCTGCCGAAATTCTTTGAGTAAATGTGTGGCCTTCTCGATGTTATCCTTTGGGTCGATATAAGAGTGCATATAACATGGTGCGACAACCTGCCCCGCGGTTGATAAATAAGGTGTACGGCTGCGATTCTTACTCGATTGCGTGCTATAACATCCTTTATCACACTGGCGGAGGCGGCTCGCGGCTCGTTCTTCTTCCTCGCGGCGAAGATCCCTTCGCCTTTTCCGTTGCTCTTTTCTGCTACCGAAAATCCTTCGGCTCTCCCGTTGTTGTTCCCAGGCAGGCCCACTGAGGTGATTGGTGGGATAATGGTATCTGCAGCCGAAGTCCTTAAGCTTGACGCAGTCGAATTTGGAAGTCGAAGAAATCCTCCGGAATCAATGATAAAGTGAACACCGCCGAAGGTTGCATCCATATCGCTATGCAACTCCGAAGAGATCGGACGCGATGCTTCAGTGCGCGGAGTGAACTCGAAGGAACCGCAACAAACTGAGTTTGTTGGACTTGAAGGTGTTGGTGAAGTCAGCACGAATGTTGCTGATGTGACCGGTGCCGATGACATGCCTTGTGCCGATAGGTTTCCCACAGACGGCGCCAATTAACGAGGGTGCTCCTCGGCAATGCCCACCTTTTGGGGCTTAGGGTTGACGGAATCCTGCAGGCCGACACGAGACATCGGGTACCAAACAAACGGGGAGAACTTCATGAGGTAAAATCCTTACTTCCTGCTTGTCTGATCTTGATTATCGAAATTACCGGGTTACAATGGGGTAGCCGAAGGCTAAGACTATGATCTCGTCGAGAAGCTAAGATTTCTAATGACCTAGCTCTGGACTTGCGGTGTTTCTGGCTGCGGTGATTGTGTGTCCCTCGGCAGACCCTCTCCTGGCCCTTATATTGCAGGCCAGGTCCCGAGAGTTCTGTCCGAATTCGGCTAGGTTACAAAGAATTCTACGTCTAAACTTTCCTGGTTCTTCGTCTTCTTGCCTTGTTTGTCAAGAATCTTTTTTTGGAACCGACATAACGGCCCACCTTGGTCGGTGGATGACCTTCATGGGCACCTGGTTGGGCCGTAGGAGGTAGCATAATATTGGTTACCCGAAGGGTAATACCGACACCACCGATGATCCCGATCCACTACCTTCTTGAAAAAATCATCTTCCTAACCATGAACCCCTCCTGATCAACTTCTTCAACGCAACCATAATCATCTGAGTCCGATGCATAGCATCAGGAATAATGGATGGAATGGCCCATGTTCTCTTGCACATGATATGTGTCTCCAAATCACCAAAATTGTTTTCACTGAACTCAAGATCTTTCTCATCGTACTCATACTCATCATTCTCCTTCTCCAATGCTTCATCTTGGTTCTTAGAAATGGGGCTCAAAGTTCGCCATGCTTCATGTTGGATATATAATGGGATGTTCACTAATTTATTCTTGGGTCATGGGTGGTAGACTCCTAGCATCGAACGGGGAGGCATGTCGATTCAAGTCAATGTGCAAAGTAGCACCAACCTTTTTGGTACCAAACAACTCGAGAGCCTTGTCTTCTGATTCCGCCACTGTCTCCTTGTATGCAACCCAACGTTGCTTGGAGTTGATACACATTATCTTCTAACAGATCTGCATTCCAAACCCCACATTATGCCTTCCCTCCAACTCAGCAACATGACTTGGCTCATTCCAATGCAAATCAATCCTCAAGTGTTCCAAAACCTCGACATAGTTAGAAGTACACTCAAACACCAAGTCAAGCTTATCCGGGTTCGGCTATACATATATATTTCCTTTAAAAAAGCATCCTTGTCCACATGATGAACATGGACAATTATCGACATCCATAAAATAATTGCGGGAACACATAGGTAGCTGTAACAATAAGTATTTGTGGCAAGACTAACACAAAATCCTTGCCACGTAACCAAACCCTAGGTCTAACCTAAAATCTAACCTTAACCTTAACCTACAAATCTAGAACATAATTCTTCATACCATAACAAGTCACCATGGGCCAAAGCAACAAGAATCAACCATGCACGTTGGGATAATTTGAAATGCTAGGATTTCCAAGATTTGGACAAATCCAACCAAAATTGAAGATTCCAATAGGCTAAAATCAAGGGAAAAGGGGGAGAATAACTCTAGGCTCTTGGGTGGGTGGGGGAATAAATGGAGAAAACCTTCAGATTTAGTGAATTTTGGAGCGGGATTTGAGATGAGAGAGGGGAGCCGCCAGCCTTGAGATTGGCTGATCCTTAGAGATGAAATGAGAGCTAGTGGGTTGGTCGGTCGGGCTGGGCTGAGCAAAACCCTAACGTGAGTGTAGCGCCGATGCGAGTGGCGCTACAATCCATATTATGGTGCCTATGCAAGCAACGCTACATAAACACGTGTGGGCCCCACCTCTAGCGTCTGTTAGAACACTACAATGTGTAGCATAGCGCCATTGGCATCGACGCTACCCAAAAGGGTTGGATCGCTGAAATAGTTTCCCCGCGAGTTTATTTTATGAATTAGTTTCGTCAAGGGGTCAGTTTTGTCCATTTTACCACCATTTCCCTCCAAGGTATGTTCTTCTATATTTTTTGGAAATAGTGTATTTATTTTCTATGGATGCTCAATATTTGTGTAGATTTTTTTTATAAATGGAATGTATTAATATTGCGAAGATACTAATTTCATCTAGCCTCTTCAACAACGTCATACCCTATTGATAGTACGGATGCACACAACCGAAAAAAGAAGAGGCTAAAAAAGGGAAAAATCACACTATATTGTTCTAGTCCTTACAGCAGGAGCATAAACACCACCATGACAACACCTGAAGGCCAAGTTCTTCAATAGGGTCGCCTCTAATAAGGAAGCAGTGCAAAAGCGTCATCGTCGCTCGATCAAAGATCTTAAGTTTTCAATCGAAAGAAAGTCGTCGCTCTCAAAACAATACTTTCAACAAGGTTATTACCAGACACAACCAGTTAAGGCTAGACCTTGAATTTTCACTCTGAAGGGTAGGACATTGAACTTCTCCTGTGGTGACGCTCCCACACGCATGTCGCTGCTTTGAATCCCGAAATACCAAGATAGTTCACCATCAACACAAAGCCTCGAACCACCGATGTTTGTCCTCATAACTCGTCTTCCATGCCATTCTCCGTCTCTGACTTCACCATGGAATCAAAAATACGTGTCCCATGATGGAACAGATAGGAGAGCTTCGCGTCGCTCCCTCCTGAAATCAAACGGTCGAAAATAAACATGGGAACGCATGGCCGAATGCCATTCGATCCAACAATCTCCAAGAAGGAGTCGCCCAAGGTAGTTCGCTGGCGGAGCCTTCCAGAACTCGACACTCCGACCAGATCAAGGAGGACAAACATCCGGTAGATCTTCGTCCTAACGCAAGAAGAACCCTAGGACCACCACCTTTATTCTTCGATGCGGACGAACATGCCCCCACGTTGCCATCCACCGCCCAACGACGACGAAGGAGGTTCAAAACCTCCACCGCAGTAGAAAACGGAAGGCGCACCGGAGACATACAAGCAACACAATGCCCACCGTTGCCATATAACCAACCATCACCCCTAGGACTGACGAGGTATGTGCAGCGGTCGCGGTCCGCACGACCTAGATCGGACCCACGTGGCCCGATTGAGCTAGCGTGCTGCCTAGATTGGGCCGCACCTCATCGCCAACCCATCTCCCGCGTCCGTCGCCAAGAGCGCCACCACCGCGCACCCACCGGAGCTTCATCTTGGGGCGGGGAGGATCCACCCGATGCACCTCCTAGCCCTCCGCCATGGGTTGTTGCCCTCCGAGCCACCACCGCGCGGTCGATCCAGGAGGAGGAGGGGGAGGGGGCTTGGAGGAGGGAGGGGGGCTTGGAAGAGGGAGGAGGGAGATGGCAGCTAGGAGGGGAATCTCGTGGCCTAAACATAGCACTTAGTCAATATTTGTGTAGATGGAGTGGTTTGATAAGAATGTGTGTGATGATGGTGATGATTCATCCTTGGAGGAGGAGGAGGATCTTGTCAGTTGTCATTCTCATGTTGGAGATGGAGAAAACAGTCAGATATGGGGCTTTTGTCATGTTGAGCTAACTGAAACCCAAAATGTTAATTCGCAAAAAAAAAACCCAAAATGTTGAGCTAACTGAGACAATGATGGACCAGAATTTGTACAGATGACACCATGTTTCTGCAAAACGATGCAGATCAGGATAATCAGATAGCCAGATGCCATGCACCTGAACACGCAGTCTGCAATCTGCGCTACACCGAAGAGAAGAGAACCACCAGTCTAGCACTTTGTCTACGCTGGTAGATAGAGCTTCTTATGGGTTTGACTGACTATACACAAGAGCTGCCATATGGAACTACTCTAGTTCTGGTAATTTTACGATAATTCGCTCGATCAGAATGGTTCGAGATTCGAATCGGAGCTCTAGAAATCGACTGCTCAGACTCAGACCCGGAGTTTGGAGAAGAGGCCGCCGAAGGAGAAGAAGTTGGTCTTGGCCATGCTGCCACCGGCCTGCTCCGGCGCCATGACGGCATCCGGCACCGTCTTGACGTTGAGCATGACGGTCTGCCCGACCTGTCCCCGGAGGCCCTCGATGGTCTTCATGTCCACGGGCTGCCCCGACGCGTCGCGCACGTAGAAGACGTTCATGGCCTGCTCCCCTACAGTCGTCACGTCGGCCCTGGTCACCGTCAGGCCGTGCTCCCGGAGCACCCTCGTCACGTCCGATAGCAGCCCCACTCTGTCCCTCCCACACAGCTCAAGGGTGAATCCCTGCAATGCAATGCAGCCCGTGTAGGTGTCAGTCAGAAACAACAACAACAACAGCATGGAAACTGAACTGAATTTTGCGTCTCTATACCACCTCGGATACTCTTCTCGAAATGGCCGCTTCGAGGTACTTGATCACCTTCTCTGCTTCGTCTTTCAGCAGAGTGCGGCCATCCTTGCGACGGATGTACAGCTCCTGATGAAGAAAAAATGAAAAAAGTTTCAACATTCTTGTTATCATGGCTGAAATTTTGTTACAGGTGTGTGTGGCGCTGAAGGGGTGCCGTACGAACCTGGATGCCGTAGATGCCGTCGGAGGTGACCGCGGCATGGAAGACGACGTACTGCATATCGGTCAGCGTGCAGACGATGTCGAAGAGCAGCTTGGGCCGGTCCCTGCATCTGACGTTCACCACCGAGTAGGCCTTCTCCTCGCAGTGCTCCACGGTCACCGCGGTGCCGTCGGCTGCGGCGGCGTCGCCCTGCAGCGCGCCCTCGTCGAACTCCATGTCGGCGTGCATCAGCTGGTGCAGCCGGCGGTCGACGTGGGTGGACTCGACGGCGAAGTTGGTGTGCGCACCCCGGCCGCCGTCGTCGTCCCCGCCGTGCCCGCGGAGCACGTGCCTCAGCCGCTCCTCAATCCCGCTCTGCCGGCACGGGTCGTCGATGGCCTGGCCCGTGGAGACGTCGTTGACGTACACCACGCAGGCCACCCTGGTCTTGTGCGTCCACACCTCGGCGGCCATCACGTTGCACTCGAGATCCGCCAGGACGGCGAAGATCTCCGAGAGAAGGCCCGTCCTGTCGGGCCCCTTGAGCTCGATGGCGGTGTGGTCGCCGATCGAGTGCATCCCCACCGACCTCCCCGGCGACGTGCTGCCTTTTTTCGCACTGGGAATATTGCTGCCCGGACCTAGCGCCTGTCAGCATGAGCAAACAACGCAATTCATTCAGCTTCCACTCGGTTTCAGAGAAAAACTAACAGCGTTGGCAGAAATGTTATTGACTGAAAATTGAACAGCAACGGACCTTCTCAATGTACTCGATGGTCTTCTCATCTGTCACCTTCTGTCCTTTCTTATCCAGCACATGAAACACTGCATCAATTGGTAGGGGATGGACAGCGTAAATTGCAATATTCTATGAACAATTCAAGCTGCAGCAATGGTGGTAGTGTATGAAAGTAGAACAGGGCGTTTTACCATCCATGAACCATCCGCCATCGGAGGTGATGTACGCTTTCAGAATGGTGAGGTCAAGATCGCTCAGGACCTGCACCACCTCCAGCAGAATGCCGTTCTTGTTCATGCTGTCCACCTGAAACCGATCACAAGGCAGACAAAATTAATGGTGCGCACACAAATTAGAAATGATTCCCCAGACTCTTTGTAAAATGAATTCAAATGGTTCTTGCCTTCACTAAGGTACAATCGCTGCATGTGGTGTTGTCAATGCAAACCCTGCAAAATCATTCCACTGTGTTACTAAGAATAGGTTCAGGCATCAGCAGAGTTTCTAACAAATGTGCTAAAAAATGTGCTGATTGAAGTTCTGCAGCTTAATTAGAGTGGTAAAAATTAGAGACGCACCGTGGAGGGTTGATGCGCTGATTGAAGTTCTCGTACTCCGGATCAAAGTAAGGCCGCATCTTTCCTAGGCAGTGGATCCTTCACCCTGTCACTGAAAGAACTAAATCGTGAGCCAGAGCAATTAGTGTGAACCATGTATGGTGATCTCCAGTCATTAGAGCAGGGCTTCAATCCAAATCATCGAAGGAGAAGCGCAGAGAGAAGTTATGGGCTCTCGTAAAGAAGATGTAATCACTTTGGAGAAATGGAATACTAGACCAACCTTTCAGTTGATTCTTCTTTCAGCAGGATAGCTCCAACGTTCCTTTCACTGAATTTGTTCTGATGGCTTCATCGAAAAGCAAGGGCGCCGCAGTATCCTGAAAAGTCATGAGAAGTTTCGGATGAATTTCCCAAACAAGGGCACCTACCAGATGAAACAGAAGGTTCTTGCTTACAAATCCTGAGCTGCTTATGAATCTAGAAACCAAGACGAAGACGTAAATATATACTCAGATTCCAGGAATCCAAAAGAGTGGCCTTGTTCTTTCCCTTTTTCAGGAACAATTGTTTACCAAATCAATACTGGTGGTTGGGCAATATATTTGCTTGAGACCATCATAGAGACATAGACTAGTAGAGCACCATACAAGCAAGATACCCTTTTGCCTCATGGTGGCCTGAACAATTCAAGAAGAGAGAAGAACAGAAGAGGTAGTGGCTGTGGAAATAGATACTTTATGTGCTCGTGATGTGTCGTTGCAGAATAAGCAACCACAACCGAGCCATAGACAAATTATTGCTGGAATCCGACTATCTAGGGCTACACCGGTGCTTGCACTAGAATAAGCTCTGAGGAATCAGGAACACGTCAGGGTGACTGGATGGGGGAAAAAAAAGAAATGGCTTTTGCGACAGCCACGCTTTAAATCCCACCTTCAGATTCTTGAGCAAGTCGGTTGTCAACTTTCAGTGCTGCCTATTAGCAGCTAGGGCCCACTTGTAAGCGACCTGTGTGTTTTGGGGCAAAAACTGAACTGAAAAATAATCTCTTGGCTCTGTACTGTATTATACTAGCTCTTGCGATATGGATGAAGCCGTGTTTGTGAAATAGTTGCACAAACTTATTCAACTCAGAAGTATTGGTACAAATTTCTGGCAGGTACAGTGCGATTTGGTAGAACCAATTATATGTGATTAATTAACAGTGCATGTGAAGCGTGTAAAATAGTCAGGAAGAAGGAGATGAGGATGAAAGGGCAGGAACAAGTGGCCTACAACTAGATGGCTATATGACAAGATAACTGCAAGAGGGCTGGTGCCTATACTTGTATAGTAGCACTCAGTTTGGAGCAATATAGCAAATGCTCGGAAAGTGTCTTTGTCTCGTGGGCACTAGTGCTTCTGCTATTTTTAAAAAATTAAACATTAGTTTCAAAAAAATCTGAAAATCATGCACATGCTTTTCTTCCTTTTCTTTGGAAAAGGGTCAAAGAAGTTTCTTCACTCCACCCCTGAATCTAAACATGTCAATCAATTTTATTTTTTGATTTGACCATCAATTCAGAGAAATAAACCATCATCATCTAAAGCATTAAGTTGATATTGGTAGATTTTATTATGAACTATGTATAATTAGTTTTGTTAACAGAACAAAATTCTACATAAATTTGTGTTGATGGTATGGTATCATGTTATAGATATAGACTAGTGGCACTCAGTTCGGAGCAACTATATGTAGCAAAGCTTTTTTTTCCTTTTCGTTGGAAGGGTCAAAGAAGTTTGTTCCCTCCATTCCCAAATCTGAACAAGTCAAGCATTTTCTGATTTGACACTTTGACCACTAATTCAGATTAATAAATCGTCAACATCTACAACAGTGAAGCCGATATGTATTAGTAGTTTATTATGAACCAATCAGGATTATGATTATGAAAAGAAGGTAGTTTACATAAGCTGATGTCATGTTGTAGATACCCTAAACCCTAGCGTGTAAATGTGGGCGTTGACAAGTGCAGGCCGAGCTTCATGTAGCCTTTTATTTTTTATAAAAATCCAAAAAATATTATACAAGTTTTTAAATAATGGAAAACAAGTTTGGATGTAGACAATGATGTATCGTACAAGGCGTGTAAAGTCTGAACGTGAACTTCTTTACATTTTAGGCCATACAAAAATGACGGGCATGGTGAAGGCGCTGTTTGGGACGCTGTTGGCAGATCTAACAAGGGTTATGCGGATTTCAGCCCCGTAGATGGCTCAACGGTTTGACGGAGGTGGCGGCATCTGAAGCGAGGACACAAGATACTCGATGAGGGTTTGCTAGTCTGTATGCGTGCCTCTGTTTCACCATATGGTGACTCGGCGATGCTCCGATATGTTGCATATGGGGTGTCGTTTGTGTTTATAGGGCATAACGTCCACAACGTTGTCATTCGTGAGTAGCCTACAATTTTCTCTCAAAGAAAAAAAAAGGAACTAGTGCAGCTTCACCTACGGTGCTAGCAATTGAGCTGCAGGATAGCTCTGCCGTCACGTCGTTTTCGCAAGACCGTATATATAAGCAAGGAGCCAAAAACGTGAAGCGCATAGGCATAGCTTGGTAGCGCAACGCGCCAAGACTTGTGTGTGTCGCGCACACATGCATGCACACATGCTACACAACTTTGTCTTGAACTGGCGGTACAGACTACGTACAGAGCTGGCGCCGTGCACGTCCACGCGTTCACCGCCAGCGCGCCGCGCACGTACATCCGCACGTTTGCGACCGAGAGGTGAGCCCCTAGGCTAGTCGCGAGGGAGGCGGCCAGGTGTATGTGTGGCGGCGAGGCATGGGCTAGAAGGACTATGGAGGAGGAAGGTCCACGCCTTCCCAAAAGCCTCGCCGCTTTACGCAGATGCGCCTGTGTAACCCTCGGATGGAGATCGTACGGTGGGGAAAATACAAGCCGCCCTTCTTCTAGACGTGCTCCTCCGGCAGACCGGCATGTACTACCTTGTCCACCACTACTGCTTCTGTACTCGCACCATGCATGCCTAACTTTCCCTTCTGCCGGCTGGTCTGCTACTGGCTACGACAATGCACAGGTGCATTTCCTATCAAAACCCGGCCTACTGCACACTAACACGCTCGTGCACGTATCCGTCTGCTCTTGATAAATCACACAAACTCAAAGTACGGACCAGACTGTGTGACCCGCCAAAATCTCTCTTAATTATATTTCGTGTTAGTAGTAGTATAAATCTTAAGACAAAATTTTAAACTATAACTAACAACGGAAATTCAATTCGGCTCCCGGGTGCGTATGCTCCCTCTACCAACAAAACATATTTCGAAGTGTGGAAAAATTTTGACAAAATATCCTACATGTACATCTCCATAATATTTGTGTATGCGTCAAGTTTCACGAAAAAATATTATTTTTTGTGGTCTATGTAAAAAAGAGAAAACTTATCCTGTGAAAAGCATTGTTTTCAGCACTGAATTTTGTCTTTTTTACACACGTCACATGATAAGTTCATTTTTTATGAAACGACTTTGTGAGCGCGTAGCACGTGAAGATGTACGTGCGGATTTTTTGTTTCAATTTTTTTGAAATTTAAAATACATGTAACATGCATTTCAAAATATAGGGAGCATATGCTCCCATGTTCTAAAACACCACTCCCAACAACCAAGACATACTACAATCGTGATTTTGGCGAGACACCTCTTACACCTCGAAAAGCGCATACTACTTCTGCTTATAGGTCTTAAATTTAGCAATTAGAATATAGATATATATTACAAAATATTATCATTACAAAGCTCAGATGTTATACTTTCTTGATATAATTTTTATGTTGTACAATTAATATTATATTGGTCAAATTGACAATCTAGGGATACGTGCAAGTTCTATGAACTGGGACGGAGGTAGTACTGTAGATCGTCTAATGCATTGGATACATCATAACTCGTCTGCTGCCGTTCGAACTTCATCAATTTTTCTTACCGTAATAATATTGGTACGCGCTCAAACAATAAAGCTACTCTCTAGAAAAATTTCCTTCTTTTGTGGAAACAAATTCAGAGTTTTACTACTCCTTTGATTCATAGAATTTGTGGAGCATTTGGATCCTATGGAAAAATTCCCTACATAAGTTGTTTGATTCATTTTTTCGATAAAGGATGCTTTATTACTTAAATAAGCAATTACATCTGCATAACCAGGATGCACACAGCCGTTTGTTGTCTCAAGTGAAAAAGTTACATAAAGAAAACTAGGCGAGATACATATCGGAACGATGAATCATATGACGCCTACGGTGTAGGTGGAGTTACAATCCGTAGACTATGCTCCCACCCTTATAGGGAAAAAGTATCCCTCGCCGTATCCTAGTTGTTTGATTCATAGAAATATATTCTATAGGAAATAATCTTATTAGAATCTTGTAGTGCAAATCCTATAAAAAACATTATGTCTCATACCTCATGAAAAATTCTTTTGCTACACATTTCATCTTCCGTAGGATTCAATTATGCACATGACATCTCAATCCTATGTTATTTCTATTCCTATGTTTTTTCTATTCTATGAACCAAAGAAGCTCTTCGGTGATTACGGTTCACCATCTCTCCTAACCTTTTTTTACACTAAAGTACACAGCTATAAAGAAACATAAATAACTAACAACGGGACCATTATTCAGCATTTTCCAAAATGCGGTTTTTTTTGAAACAAAACACGGCGGCCTGGAGCGAGCCCTGGACGACAGGTCCTTTCGGACGGGAGCTATTGATTGGTCGACTTACCCAAACGTGGAACAGCTAGCACACGGTAGGAATACCACAGCTGTTACTGTATTTTATTTACTGTATGTACTTACTACCTGTGCTAACGTTGACTGGCAGAGTAAAACATTTGCGCCTCCTCTCGCAGCCAATCATAAGGGGAATGATTTATCTCCGGACGACATGCGGGGCCCTGTTGGTCAGGGCAATGAGATGATGGACGGCAGGGGTTGAAAGGCGCGTGACCCTCGTCGTCAGTCACCGTGCACACACGACACGCTCAGCCAGCCGGCCAGCAGCAGGCCAGCTTTCTTTCCCAATCCAACGTGATGCAACAGTAGAGCAAACCAACCAAGGGCGACGAACGCCAAAGAAAATATCGGAGGCGCAAGTCGGCCGCCGTCGCTAGCTACCGCCCTCCAATTACTTCCACCACTTGATTGGTAGCTTAAATCACCGCATGCTGACCCTAATCGGGGGAGAGAGAAGATTGACAGATTGTTACCTCTCTCCTATTGGATTGCCTCCTTTCCGGTTGATTCTTGCTTGCTCGCCGCCGCCGCTTCCTCCTCCAAGATTGTTGGTGTGTGCTCTCCTCTGGTTCTTGAGATTGTCGACGACCACAAGCTGTTTGGGGACGAGGAAGGATATATGTCAGCTCAGGTGCAAGGAGGGAGGGAGGAGACTATCCGAGGAAAGAATCAAATCGAGAAAAAAGAACGGCGAAAGGAGGGATATTTGGATGGATGGAGAGGCAAATGGGCCTAGCCGTGAGAGGGAGGGGAGGGGACTCACTAGCTAGCGCTGCATATGCCGTCCGCCCGCCACTTGATGATAATGATACACTCCTGTCACATCCCCTCCTGAGTTTATATAGACCCTGAGATATCAATGGTATATAAGGAGTCACACGCACAGGCCCCTGAGAAATTGCAAATATCAGAATGGCACCCATGCATGTGTGTCCCTAAAGGTAAGAAACAAAGCAAACCTTAAGGGCAACCGGATGGTATTGCGCGTCTAGTTATATACGACAGGCAGCGCCAACAAATCACATTGTCGGTTTGTAGTTGTACTTGTACCGCTGTGTTTTATACCGTACAAAAGAGTAAATTAATAATTGTAAGGCGTCTGGCTAATTACTGCTTTTAGATCTCCCTCTCAAATCTAACCCCATATTTAGTTGCATTGTCTCAATTTGGTTGACATTGTCACCCTTCGATCTCTAGAGGTATCCTCGTATGTTTCCATTATATCACTGGTTAAAATTGTCACCCTTCGATCCCTAGTTCATCATCTTCCAAATTTGTATGCACATTTGAAATTTTATTTGGATACATAGTTGGACGGTAGTATGATACTTTATAATAGTTAGGAAACATGTGCGGATGTTAAATTTGTAGTTCCCATGAACCGGTGAGTTTAGACCTTGTGATATTAAAAGATATATTCAAATTGTTGTACTCCAATAGAAATGGCAAACAATAAGGGTATCGGATGGTATTACACGTGTAGTAAAGCGCTAGAATGTATGTGACAATCAGCGCCAACTAATCACATTGTCGGTTGTGCTGCTATCTTATATGGTACACATGAGTATGGTGTACGTGACGTAAAATTAATAGTTCCAAGGCGCGACTAAGTGTTCCTTGCACGCTTGATGGAGAATACTCTAGACTACTAGAGAACACTTGCATAGATATCGCTAGAATGCTCATGTGTACTGTGTACACGAGAAATTTCCAATTGTTTTTCTATATGAAGCAATCAAGAAGGTGAAAATGATAAAAATTGACCCGTAAGAGAAAGTTCGGCCCAAATGACCGTATCCAGATTTTTATTTCCATACCTGACCTTTTTTATTTATAGTAACAGCCTACATGCGGTGGTGCCCCTCCCTCTCAAATCCAGCCCGAATTGTCACCCTTCGGTCTCTAGAAATATTATCGTCAACTCCCATCTATTTCATTGGTTCAAATGGTCGCATAGTCCCTATTTTGGCATGTGTTTGGTGAACCCTGGTTCATCATCTTTCAATTTTTAATGCATATTTGCAATTCTATTTGGTAGTTGGATAGTAATATGCTACTTTATAATAGTTAGGGAACATGTGAGGATATCAAATTTGTAGTTCCCGTGAACTGGTTAGTTTAGACCTTGTGATGTATTTTTCTTCAAATTGATATACAAAGTGGTGTGTAATGTAATCCAATAGAAGAAACCAAACATAAGGCCATCGGTTGGTATTACACATGTAGTAAGTACTAGAAAGCATGCGAAAGGCACCACCAACCAATCATATTGCGGGTTGTACATCTGTGTTATCTAAAGGTATAATTGCTGCAACCTCATGGCCTCCTCACAGCGATTCTCGATTCTGGACCGTCCGATCTTCACATCGATGCAATCTTGTCCGTTGATTCTAGGCAGAAAACAAGTGTTCCGATTGGCCCTCCCGCTAGCTAACCCCATGCAACAGCCATGTGTTACCCGCCAGCAACTGCGCGTGGGTCCCACTTCCGTCCGGGCCCGCACGTCGGTCACTGCGGGTCGATTTCGTCCGGTCAGACTTGCCTTCGGGTCGGGAAAAAGGTCACCACCCGCAGGGGTAGATTGGGTATTTCCTCGCACCGTGACCAGATCAGGCAAAACTGTAGCCCGTGGTCCAAAACCTAACCAGTCGTGCTCCTCCCCCAATCTCTTTGTTCTCCACCGCCGCCTCCACATCCGCTGCTCCCCGCCGCCTCCCCATCCGCCGCTCCCCGCCGCGGCCGTTGTCCTCACCGGCGAGCCGTCGTTGCCCCGCTCTGCCGCCGCTTCTCCCTCCTCTGGCCGATCTCCGTCGTCGCCATGGCTGGCCGGGAGCAGGGCGCGAGCGCCGCCTCCCGTCGTCGCCATGGTTGGCCCGGAGCAGCACCGGCCTTGGGGGCAACCGTCGCTTCCCATCGTCTCCATGGCTGTCCCGGAGTAGGGCCGACCCAGCCGCCACTCCCTCTTTCCCTCTCTCCCGAGGCCGACCTCGTGGGAAGCTGTGCTCCGCTCCTCCCTCTTCTCTCTTGTATGGTATAAATGACTATGAGGACGTGATGTAAAATTAGTAGTTTGAAGGTGTGACTAATTGTTGGTTGCACACTCCATAGAGAATACACTAGAAAACACTTGCATACACATGGCTAGAATGCTCATAGGTCACGAGAAAGTTCCAAACGTTTTTCTGTACGAAGCAATCAAGAAGGTGACAATGATGAGAATTGGCCCATAAGATAAAGTTCAGCACAAAATGACCGAATCAAGTTTTCTGTTACATATTTGACCTTTTCTTTCATAACAACCTACATGCAGCAGTGCCCCTTCCTCTTAAATCCAGCCCATTTTTTAGATGTCACTTTGGTGGACACTGTCACCTCTCGATCTCTAGATGTATTCTCGTTGGTTCCTATCTATTTTATTGGTTCATATCGATGCATTGTTGTCCCAATTTTGACATAGAAGAATAATGCGCGTGTCCCTGAAGAAAATAAACAAGCAAGACCATGAATAAGTCCATCTGATGGTATTACACGTGCAGAGAAAGTTCAACGCAAAATTACCTATCAAGATTTTGTTGTTTCGGACATGACTAGTTTTCATAAAGCCACTACACGCAGCGACTGTTTTGTGGATATTGCACCCTTTGATCCCTTGAGGCATCCTTGTCTGTTCCCATCAATTTTATCGGTTCAAACTATCACATTGTCCCAATTTTGGCGTGTTTTGGTAAAACCTAGCTCGCCATCTTTCCAATTTGTATGTATATTTGCAATTTTGTTTGGTATTTGGATGGTAGTATGATACTTTACAAGAGCGTTTACCGCCGATTCAAGCCATATAATCCCGTTTTAACTTGGTTTCCTACTAGAACGTGGATTTTTGTTGCACAAAACCATTTTCTATTTTTTTCTTCAAATTCATTTCATAAAAGTATTTTGTTTGAATTTTTGGGTTATGAGTTGACTTTGACAAAAAATTGTTCAAACTAGAACTCGAAAGATTATTTTGTACATCGTTTCAGAGCCAAGATTATCAACATGTGTCATCCACCACATGTAATGATATACTCTCTCACATCCCCTCCAGGGTTTGTATAGACCATTGAAATTAGTGGTCGAACGCACATGAACTAGCCCCTGAGGATTTTGAGATAACCCCGTCATAGCACCCATGTGTGTCCCTAAAAAAAGAAACAAACTAACAGAGGAAAATCGTAAGGCCACCCCATGGTATTGTTGAAGTGTATAAGTAGATTGCCTAGCCCTTTCCATAAGTTCGAACTTTTGGTTCAAGTGGCTAGTGCATGAACCTTAACAGGTATTACACGTGTACTCAAGCTCTAGAGAATATACGACAAACATCGTCAACTAATCACATTGTCAGTTGTACCGTTGTGTTATATGGTATAAATAAGTATGTCGTACGTGTTGTAAAATTAATAGAATTGTGGGACTAATTTTTTGCTTCTATGATCGGTGGAGAATACACTAGAAAACGTTTGCATACACATTGCTAGAATGTTCATGCGTACACGATACTTCATGTAGGTGGTATAATTAAGAAGTTGGAAAAAAATTTGTAAGAAACAATCAAGGTGAAACACGATGAAAATTCACTAGTAAGAGCAAAATTAAGCGCAAAGTGACAATATCAAGATTTTATTTCCCGGATCTGAACATATTTCATAACACCCCTACACACGTGGTGGCTCCTCCCTCTCGAATCCCTCACGCAATCTCTCGAATCAGAGGTCATTTTTCATGGATATCGTCATCCTTCGATCCTTGGAGTTAATCTCCTATGTTGCCAGCAATTTCATCAGTTCAAATTGTCACATTGTCCTAGTTTTAGCAATTTTTTACTAGGGTAAACCCTAGTTCATCATCTTTAATAATTAGGGAACATGTGAGGATGTTAAAATCCTAGTTCCTATGAACCGGTTAGTTTAGACCTTGTGACGTATTATTTTTTAAACAAGATATGTAATCCAACAGAAAAAATGTTGGGTATGAAGATGTCATGTTCGGTAAAAATATAATCACAACTTGATGAGATGTTGAACTGACTAAAGACAGTGTGTGGCCCCTATGGTATACCATTCTTTGGAGTGGGGATTATAACTGTAACACAGAAGGTAAAATGGAATAAAATTTTCTCTTTTCAATGGGTTGTGCTCTTTATGTAATCTAGGAGTACTTGATGTGGTGCCACCATTTTTGAAATGTTTTGCACTTCCTGCATCCGAAAAAAGATGCTGCCGGTTTGTCTAGATACAGGTCTAGATACATGTGTTTCTAGTAAAATCCGTGACATCCTTTTCTGATGGAGGAAGTATCATCACCATTTGAAATTGTGGATTACTTAATCTACTTGATGTTTTACCACCATTTATTGAAATGTTTTGTGTTACCATTTGGATTACAGAGGTTCAGGCAACCATTCCGACAGACAGCAAGCGGCAAACTGGTTTTCTCACAACGATGGCAACAAGTGGGGGTGACACGGCACCACGCCATGACCTTACCCTTCGAGAGGTTGGGCGTACGTGTAGCTCCGCCTTGTCCTGGAACACCGCCAAACCTCCTCCCCTCCTTTTTGCTCCCCTCCGTCCAATCTCATCTCGCTATGCACAGTCGCCTTCACTCCAAGGCCGAGGGCCCCTCTCGGCGCCACCGTTCGGCTATTGCCTGCTCCCGAACGATGAAAAACCGCCATTGCCAAAATTGGTCCTTGGGCGCGCTGTTGAGACTAGCTCGCTCGTCCCGGCCCCAAGCTCCAACCGCCCACAGCAAATGCCATCGCCGTTCATGTGCGGCAACAGCGACTCAGCTGCTCAAATAATTGCGTAGGGCATAAGGGCCTAGCTAGCGAAGTAGCGAACCTTCATGTATGCATGATGCGGAGCTGCCGTTTCGCAACTCCATGTACTGCTCACCACTGTTTTAGTCGGGCTAGCTCTCCACGTATACCTTCCTTCTTGCTGAAACTTATAAATAGTTCTTCCATTTATTTAGTTTAAAAACCACAACAAGAATTATGGAATGGAGGCTGTATCAATCGGAAGCTATTCGTAACGTCATGAACACACATGACATATCCTAGCGGTCACGGAGCTCTTTCTCCCTCTCTCTCTCGTCCTCTCCTGGCTTGGTCCTCTCTTCCGTGTGGCCAGGCCGAATCGGAGCCGCTCTCGCTGGCGATGTTGGTTGGAGTAGGCGAAGGAAGGACGCCATAAGTAGTAGTAGGTGTAGTTTTCCTGTAGGACTATCCTGTCTAGGAGTAGGCCGATGGGACTCCATGGATCCCATCGGACGAATCTGGTGCACCTTGTGCCTTGTCTTCCTTGCGGCCTGGCTCTGGTGGTATGAGCTATGGCTTGGGAGGAGGAAGAATCAAGGCATCTCCCGTAATAAGCCGTCTTCCCCATCTTCTGGAGGCTGGTCAATTTGGTGCTCCTCCGCGGCACCAGGAGGTCACCGGTGATGCCAAGTGTTATATTGTGATCCAAATTCATATACTAAAGGGAGGCTAACTTCTGACGAGCGGAGCGAGGCCCGTCGCGGGAGGCTTGGGTCGAAGCGTAGCGGAGTCAGAAGTTAGCCCATACGTCGTGCTCTACAGGGACGCTTGCGGGGGGTGCGGGGGGCGGCAGCCCCCCGCGGTACGGTACGGATCGTTGGCACCGCCTATATATACATCTTGTAAGCCGCCGGCTAGGGTTTATCAGATTATAAGATAACCCACGGCGTTTGTAAACACCTCCCGATATAGTGAAGTTTGTCGGCCGGCGCCCGTGGTTTTTTCCCCTTCTGTGTTGGAAGGGGTTTTCCACGTTAAATCTTGTGTCCCCTGCGTGTGTTCTTGTTTCGTTCTTCGTTATTTGCTTGTCGCTTTTATAACACCAAGCTCTAGGCTTCCGAGGTGGAAGCTAGGTGCATCTTGCAGATCTGGTGATGCCTTCTTCAATAAGAGGATTGGTGGCCTTCTCTGCTGTCGGAACTCGTTGTTGTTGTTCTCCCTTCTCGCCGACCGTGGAGACGAGGAGAAAGGCAGATTGTGTTAGCAATAATCTTTCCTAGTGTTAGGCGTGTGAGTTAAATTAGTAAGAGTTCTTGTCAGGTTTGGTTACATGCCAAACTGTGTCTTGTTCGTGAGTTGTAGTTAGTCTAGTTAGATAGCTAGCTAGCTACGTAAGTTTTAGTCCAGATAGGTTTCGTTGGTCTATCCGTGTAGTACTAGGTTTCCAGGTATGGTTAGTCTGCAGGTTCAAAGGCATTATTAGTCCACTTTGGTTTCTAGTACGACTAGGTTTAGGTGGTCTGGAGTCGGTTAAGTCATAGCCAGGTCCCTGTGCCTGCGTGTATATAAACGTGGGCAGGACCGTGAGATTGTAACACCAAAAGAGAAAACCAGAAAAGCAATAAAGAATAGTTTAGAGGGTGCGATACGCACCCTTGGCGATAAATTTTGTCTCCGCGTTTGTTCGTCTAGTTTGATGTGATCGATCCGTGGGCAAATCCCAACAATTGGTATCAGAGCGAGGTCGAAGATCTGAAGTTGTGCTTGCCCCGGGGAGGCGACCCTACTAGCGCCTCGGGGCAGGCTATCGTTGCTCGGCGGAGCGACAAGGAGGTGACTACAGGGTGTTGTCGTTGGTGAGGTGAGGTGGTGGATGATCGTTGATGGGAGAGGTGGTGCCGATGTGTGGTACTGGGAGTTTCGTCAAGGTTGTCTTCGGAGGAGTCCGATGAGTCAAGGAGTCATGGTCGTACAAGTTGGCGCGTCGTGTCGGCGTTGTCTGTGTGAGTCGTCGTTGTGTCCAAGTGCTTGTCTCTGTGAGGATCTGTTTCAGTTGAAGCGTGTGGAGGTTGAGGGACTGTCCACAAGTGAGGGATATCACAATGGACGAAGACGCAACAAGAGGATAGCGGGGAGCTGTCAGCGTGCCTCAACCAAGTGGTCTATGTGTCTCGACGAGAGGATCAAGGTCAAGTATGATTGGGGCGGTAAACCTGAAGGAGATATGCCCTAGAGGCAATAATAAAGTGGTTATTATTTATATCTTTATGTTTATGATAAATGTTTATATATCATGCTATAATTGTATTAACCGAAACATTAGTACATGTGTGATATATAGACAACAAAGAAGTCCCTAGTATGCCTCTTAAAACTAGCTTGTTGATTAATAGATGATTAGTTTCATAATCATGAACATTAGATGTTATTAATAACAAGGTTATATCATTATATGAATGATGTAATGGACACACCCAATTAAGCGTAGCATAAGATCTTGTCATTAAGTTATTTGCTATAAGCTTTTGATACATAGTTACCTAGTCCTTATGACCATGAGATCATGTAAATCACTTATACCGGAAAGGTACTTTGATTACACCAAACGCCATCTGCGTAAATGGGTGGTTATAAAGGTGGGATTAAGTATCCGGAAAGTATGAGTTGAGGCATATGGATCAACAAGTGGGATTTGTCCATCCCGATGACGGATAGATATACTCCGGGCCCTCTCGGTGGAATGTCGTCTAATGTCTTGCAAGCATATGAATAAGTTCATAAGAGACCACATACCACGGTACGAGTAAAGAGTACTTGTCGAGAGACGAGGTTGAACAAGGTATAGAGTGATACCGAAGATCAAACCTCGGACAAGTAAAATATCGCGTGACAAAGGGAATTGGTATCGTATGTGAATGGTTCATTCGATCACTAAAGTCATCGTTGAATATGTGGGAGACATTATGGATCTCCAGATCCCGCTATTGGTCATTGGTCGGAGTGAGTACTCAACCATGTCCGCATAGTTCACGAACCGTAGGGTGACACACTTAAAGTTGGATGTTGAAATGGTAGTACTTGAATATGGAATGGAGTTCGAATATTTGTTCGGAGTCCCGGATGAGATCCCGGACATCACGAGGAGTTCCGGAATGGTCCGGAGAATAAGATTCATATATAGGATGTCATTTTATGTGAATTAAAATGATCCGGAAGGTTCTACGGAAGGTTCTAGAAGGTTCTAGAAAAGTCCGGAAGAAATAAGGATGGAAGGTGGAGTCCCAGAGGGACTCCACCCACCTTGGCCGGCCAACCTAAGGGAGGTGGAGTCCCAAGTGGACTCCCCACCATGGTGGCCGGCCACCCCACCAAGGAAAGGGGGGAGTCCCACTCCCCTAGGTTTGGACACTTGGAAGGTTTTGTTGGGGTCTTATTCGGACTCTTTGACCTAAACCTTGGGGCCTCCACCTATATAAAGAGGGGGAGAGAGGGGCTGGCCGGCCACTCAAGCCACCACCATGGCCGCACCCCTCAAGGGTGCCCCAGCCGCGCCCTCTCCCCCAAACCCTAGCGGTCTCTCTCCTCCACCATATCCCGCACGCTTAAGCGAAGCTCCGCCGGATTTCTCCACCACCACCGACACCACGCCGTCGTGCTGTCGGATTCAAGAGGAGCTACTACTTCCGCTGCCCGCTGGAACGGGGAGGTGGACGTCGTCTTCATCAACAACCGAACGTGTGACCGAGTACGGAGGTGCTGCCCGTTCGTGGCGCCGGAACCGATCGTGATCAAGATCTTCTACGCGCTTTTGCAAGCGGCAAGTGAACGTCTACCGCAGCAACAAGAGCCTCATCTTGTAGGCTTTGGAATCTCTTCAAGGGTGAGACTCGATACCCCCTCGTTGCTACCGTCTTCTAGATTGCATCTTGGCTTGGATTGCGTGTTCGCGGTAGGAAAATTTTTGTTTTCTATGCAACGTTATCCTACGGTGGTATCGCAGCCAGGTCTATGCATAGATGGTTGCACGAGTAGAACACAATGGTTTTGTGGGCGTTGATGCTCTTGTTATCTTTAGTTTGAGTACTTTGCATCTTTGTGGCATAGTGGGATGAAGCGGCTCGGGCTAACTTTACATGACCGCGTTCATGAGACTTGCTCCTCGTTCGACATGCAACTTGTATTGCATAAGAGGCTTTGCGGGTGTCTCGTCTCTCCTACTATAGTGAAGATTCAATTTACTCTTCTATTGACAACACTAGTATCACCGTTGTGGTTCATGTTCGTAGGTAGATTAGATCTTACTCAAAAACCCTAAACCACGTAAAATATGCAAACCGAATTAGAGACGTCTAACTTGTTTTTGCAGGGTTTGGTGATGTGATATGGCCATAATGTGATGATGAATATGTATGAGATGATCATTATTGTATTGTGGCAACCGGCGGGAGCCTTATGGTTGTCTTTAAATTTCATGTTGAGTAGTATTTCAAAGTAGTTGTAATAGTTGCTACATGAGGTGAACAACCATGAAGACGGCGCCATGAACCTTGACGCTACGCCGACGATGATGGAGATCATGCCCGTTGATGATGGAGATCATGTCCGTGCTTTAGAGATGAAGATCGAAGGCGTAAAGACAAAAGGGCCATATCATATCACATATGAACTGCATGTGGTGTTAATCCTTTTATGCATCTTATTTTGCTTAGATCGCGACGGTAGCATTATAAGATGATCCCTCACATTAATATCAAGATAATAAAGTGTTCTCCCCTAAGTATGCACCGTTGTACAGTTCGTCGTTTCGAAGCATCTCGTGATGATCGGATGTGATAGACTCAACGTTCACATACAACGGGTGTAAGCCATGTTGCACACGCGGAATACTTGGGTTTGCTTGACGAGCCTAGCATGTACAGACATGGCCTCGGGACAACGGAAACCGAAAGGTTGAACACGAGTCATATGGATGATATGATCAACATGTTGATGTTCACCATTGAAGCTACATCATCTCACGTGATGATCGGTTTTGATGTAGTGGATTTGGATCGTGTACCACTTAACAACTATGAGGGATGTTGTATTAAGTGGGAGTTCATTAGTAATAAGATTAGAACATGAACTAATTATCATAAACATAGTCTGAGTAGTATTTTGAATTAATTTTGTAGTATTGGCATCCGTTTTCTACTATGCGCTAGTCTTGTAATTGAGATAGAAATAATGTTAAAATCTGACAAGAAACTTTACGGATTGGTACCGTATTGTTAAAGAATCAAGAATAGATTAAGTCCTATTGCAAATTTTTAGTAAACCTCACATTGTTGATTCAAAGAGCTATGGTTTCAATTAGTACCTAAAGTTATCTTGTCTCCGTGAAACTTGAAGTTCAAATCTGTTTGAAAAGTAAGGAGCTGAAAATTTAGTTTTCGTAAATAATCAAGGTATGAGATATATGTGATATCTAAGACCTTATTGCAAGATGATAGAATATAATTTGGTGAGACTACATGAACTCATAAGTTTTATGGGAATGTACGAAGGTTGAAGACGCAAGGCGTCACAATCCTCCAACTATTGGGGCACTAACGATATTCGCATATCCATGAAGTGACCATCCTTAATATGCACCGTTGCTAAGACTCGTCGTTTCGAAGCATCACGTGATGATCGGGTGTGATAGATTCTACGTGTGCATACAACGGGTGCAAGCTAGATTTGCACATGCAAATACCAAGGTTAAAACTTTACGAGCCTAGCATGTACAGACATGGTCTCGGAAAGTCGTCATGATATGATGGATAAAATTATGAGTGAAATTGTTCATCATATTACAAGGTTACTAATAGTGAAATCCGGAACACTTGTCATATGATGATCAACTTCAAAATAAGAACCTCAAGGTTATTGGTATCAGACCAACAAACCTAGAAGTTATTAATGTTGAAGTGTTTTTCTGAATAATGAGGAAAGCTAAAAGAGAAACTGCAAAAGATATTTTGGCAGAAAGAAAGAAAAGACTAGAAAGTCTAGCTCACGTATCGATAATTTCTTATGTTCTATGCCATATTATTGATGATACCTACATGTTTTATGCACACTTTATGTCATATTCGTGCATTTTCTGGAACTAACCTATTAACAAGATGCCGAAGTGCCGGTTCCCGTTTTCTGCTGTTTTTGGTTTCAGAAATCCTAGTAACGAAATATTCTCGGAATTGGACGAAACGAAGACCCGGGGCCCTATTTTTCCACGGAGCTTCCGGAAGACCGAAGAACACACGAAGTGGGGCCACGAGGTGGCCGAGGCTATAGGGCGGCGCGGCCCAAGCCCCGGCCGCGCCGACCTATAGTGTGGGCCCCTCGTGACGCCCCTTGACCTGCCCTTCCCGCCTACTTAAAGCCTCCGTCGCGAAACCCCCGAGGCGAAAAACCACGATACGGAAAACCTTGCGAGACGCCGTCGCCGCCGATCCCATCTCGGGGGATTACGGAGATCTCCTCCCGGCACCCCGCCGGAGAGGGGATTCATCTCCCGGAGGACTCTACACCGCCATGGTCGCCTCCCGGAGTGATGAGTGAGTAGTTCACCCTGGACTATGGGTCCATAGCAGTAGCTAGATGGTTGTCTTCTCCTCATTGTGCTTCATTGTTGGATCTTGTGAGCTGCCTAACATGATCAAGATCATCTATCCGTAATTCTATATGTTGTGTTTGTCGGGATCCGATGGATAGAGAATACCATGTCATGTTAATTATCAAGTTATTATACATGTGTTGTTTATGATCTTGCATGCTCTCCGTTTCTAGTAGAGGCTCTGGCCAAGTTTTTACTTTTAACTCCAAGAGGGAGTACTTATGCTCGATAGTGGGTTCATGCCCGCATTGACACACGGGACGAGTGATGAGAAAGTTCTAAGGTTGTGTTGTGTTGTTGCCACTAGGGATAAAACATTGGCGCTATGTCCGAGGATGTAGTTGTTGATTACATTACGCACCATACTTAATGCAATTGTCCGTTGTTTAGCAACTTAATACCGGAGGGGTTCGGATGATAACCTGAAGGTGGACTTTTTAGGCATAGATGCATTTGGATGGCGGTCTATGTAATTTGTCGTAATGCCCAATTAAATCTCACTATACTTATCATGTCATGTATGTGCATTGTTATGCTCTCTCTATTTGTCAATTGCCCGACTCGTAATTTGTTCACCCAACATGCTTTTATCTTATGGGAGAGACACCTCTAGTGAACTGTGGACCCCGGTCCATTCTTTTATACTCGAAATACAAATCAGCTGCAATACTTGTTTTATTGTTTTCTCTCGCAAACAATCATCTTCCACACAATACGGTTAATCCTTTGTTACGGCAAGCCGGTGAGATTGACAACCTCACCTGTTTCGTTGGGGCAAAGTATTTTGGTTGTGTTGTGCGAGTTCCACGTTGGCGCCGGAATCTCCGGTGTTGCGCCGCACTACATCCCGCCGCCATCAACCTTCAACGTGCTTCTTGGCTCCTCCTGGTTCGATAAACCTTGGTTTCTTTCTGAGGGAAAACTTGCCTGTCGTGCGCATCATACCTTCCTCTTGGGGTTGCCCAACGAACGTGTGAAATACACGCCATCGGCCATGGAGATCGAAGTACATATTGAACCTTGTAGGTATGGTTTACTTTGTGATCAAATAAATGATTTGTGGACAAAGGATTGATTTTGAACAATGATAAACCAACTACAAGCAAAGAAGTTATGATGGGCCCCGACTCCAGTTAAAATGGCCATGCACCATGAAATCCATAATAGATGAATACTTTTTGAAAGTAAATGGATCTATAGACTTGGATGAAATATCTTTGAAGAAGCTCGACTTGTTGAAAAATTGTTTACGACAAAGTTCAAAGAGTTGACTACGATAAGATTAGATCTTCCGTAGCAATGCTTATAGTCTATGTGGATTATTCTAGTAATCACTACATATTTCTTTTATGAGATATGCTAGTAGGATGGCAAAATACATTACTTATCGAAGTATGTATTAAAGGTGTATACAAGATACAACCAAGAGTTTTGCTGGTCCGTGGAATACTAGATAGGTATACGAACTTCAATTGGATGAAGTAAGTATTGCGGAGTTGGAATCTTCACCGGATGAAATAGTCAAAGAGTTTTTGATTTCATCAGAGACGATGAAGAGGCTTGCATTTGCAAGAAATTAAGTGGGAGCGCTAAGACACATTTATAATACTTTATGTAGGTGACATATAGTTAGTTATAAATGATGTAATTATATACTTGATTAAAAGGTTTCATTGAGAAATTAATTTCAATGAAAGGATATGGACTGAAACATATCTAGTGTCAAGATCTATGAAGATAGATTAAAACACAAAATAAGTTTAAGTCAAAGTACATAGAATGGATATTGAAAATAGTTCAATATAGAAATATTAAGAAAATATTCTTGTCATGTGAAGTTTTAACAAGACTTGAGTGTATCTGACACTCAATAAGTAAAAACACATGAGTGATTATAGATCACGAATAATATGTACACAATCAGATATCATGTGCTATAAAGTGTTATGAGCATATACCAAAATGATTCATATGATGATCATTGGACGACAGTAAGAATATCCTTGAGTACTTTAGAAGAACTAAGGATATATATATATTTTTTGTATGAAGAAATGACAAACAAATCGCTGTAAGGTGTTACACCGATATTGGTTTTGTCACATATAAAATATAATTTCAATCTCAAATTAGATTAAGTGTTGTTTAAAAGGTAGCACAATGAGCTAGAAGTTGTCTATGCTAGATTTAGAAGAGTTCTAAATATTGTGACGGATTCTACAAAAGAGAGGCATAGTATGTCATTGTTTTGACAATGACAAAGGATGTTAAGTCAAGAGGTTCTTTGAGAACTTGGTGTATTTCCGACGAGTCGAGAACTTTGAAGCTATATTGTGTGTGACAATATTAGTGACATATTTCGGACCGCGGAATTAAGGTTCCACCAAAAGACCAAACATATTTAATGCCGACTCATTTGGAAATGAGTGATGCGTTGAGACGCAAATGAATTACAAAATACATACGTTTCTGAGCGTGTCAGATCCATTGACTAAAAACCTCTCCCATGAGCAATACATGATAAAGCACCATAAGGCCAAGATGTTATATCTTTACAAATGTAAACTAGATTATTGACTCTAGTGCAAGTGGGAGATTGAAGGAGATATGCCCTAGAGGCAATAATAAAGTGGTTATTATTTATATCTTTATGTTTATGATAAATGTTTATATATCATGCTATAATTGTATTAACCGAAACATTAGTACATGTGTGATATATAGACAACAAAGAAGTCCCTAGTATGCCTCTTAAAACTAGCTTGTTGATTAATAGATGATTAGTTTCATAATCATGAACATTAGATTTTATTAATAACAAGGTTATATCATTATATGAATGATGTAATGGACACACCCAATTAAGCGTAGCATAAGATCTTGTCATTAAGTTATTTGCTATAAGCTTTTGATACATAGTTACCTAGTCCTTATGACCATGAGATCATGTAAATCACTTATACCGGAAAGGTACTTTGATTACACCAAACGCCACTGCGTAAATGGATGGTTATAAAGGTGGGATTAAGTATCCGAAAAGTATGAGTTGAGGCATATGGATCAACAGTGGGATTTGTCCATCCCGATGACGGATAGATATACTCCGGGCCCTCTCGGTGGAATGTCGTCTAATGTCTTGCAAGCATATGAATAAGTTCATAAGAGACCACATACCACGGTATCGAGTAAAGAGTACTTGTCGGGAGACGAGGTTGAACAAGGTATAGAGTGATACCGAAGATCAAACCTCGGACAAGTAAAATATCGCGTGACAAAGGGAATTGGTATCGTATGTGAATGGTTCATTCGATCACTAAAGTCATCGTTGAATATGTGGGAGCCATTATGGATCTCCGGATCCCGCCTATCGGTCATTGGTCGGAGTGAGTACTCAACCATGTCCGCATAGTTCACGAACCGTAGGGTGACACACTTAAAGTTGGATGTTGAAATGGTAGTACTTGAATATGGAATGGAGTTCGAATATTTGTTCGGAGTCCCGGATGAGATCCCGGACATCACGAGGAGTTCCGGAATGGTCCGGAGAATAAGATTCATATATAGGATGTCATTTTATGTGAATTAAAATGATCGGAAGGTTCTAGAAGGTTCTAGAAAAGTCCGGAAGAAATAAGGATGGAAGGTGGAGTCCCAGAGGGACTCCACCCACCTTGGCCGGCCAACCTAAGGGAGGTGGAGTCCCAAGTGGACTCCCCACCATGGTGGCCGGCCACCCCACCGAGGAAAGGGGGAGTCCCACTCCCCCTAGGTTTGGACACTTGGAAGGTTTTGTTGGGGTCTTATTCGGACTCTTTGACCTAAACCTTGGGGCCTCCACCTATATAAAGAGGGAGAGAGGGGCTGGCCGGCCACTCAAGCCACCACCATGGCCGCACCCCTCAAGGGTGCCCTAGCCGGCGCCCTCTCCCCAAACCCTAGCGGTTTCTCTCCTCCGCCATATCCCGCACGCTTAAGCGAAGCTCCGCCGGATTCTCCACCACCACCGACACCACGCCGTCGTGCCGTCGGATTCAAGAGGAGCTACTACTTCCGCTGCCCGCTGGAACGGGGAGGTGGACGTCGTCTTCATCAACAACCGAACGTGTGACCGAGTACGGAGGTGCCGCCCGTTCGTGGCGCCGAACCGATCGTGATCAAGATCTTCTACGCGCTTTTGCAAGCGGCAAGTGAACGTCTACCGCAGCAACAAGAGCCTCATCTTGTAGGCTTTGGAATCTCTTCAAGGGTGAGACTCGATACCCCCTTGTTGCTACCGTCTTCTAGATTGCATCTTGGCTTGGATTGCGTGTTCGCGGTAGGAAAATTTTTGTTTTCTATGCAACGTTATCCTACAAAACCAGTGAAGGGGGGTCTCTTTAATGAGAACCTGTCTCTACATGAGGCTGGAGTGGATGGTGTAGTCCACGAGGTAGTCAGCATGTATTGCGCTAGGGTGGACGGTGTGTTCCACGGTTGCTAGCGTGGCTGGGTAGTCCGGATCATGCTTGAGTTGTTCCGTAAATTCGCCAAGTTTAAATTGGGGAGCCAATTTAACTTGCCGTGGAGCGAGACCTAGACAAGACGCGGATATGCAAGAAGTCAAGATCGAAGAAACACTGAAGACCAAGAGTCAAGATTAGGGAGAGATTGTTAGCAATAATCTTTCCTAGTGTTAGGCGTATGAGTTAAATTAGTAAGAGTTCTTGTTAGGTTTGGTTTACATGCCAAACTGTGTCTTGTTCGTGAGTTGTAGTTACTCTAGTTAGATAGCTAGCTAGCTAGCTACGTAAGTTTTAGTCCAGATAGGTTTCGTTGGTCTATCCGTGTAGTACTAGGTTTCCAGGTATGGTTAGTCTGCAGGTTCAAAGGCAGTATTAGTCCACTTTGGTTTCTAGTACGACTAGGTTTAGGTGGTCTAGAGTCGGTTAAGTCATAGCCAGGTCCTTGTGCCTGCGTGTATATAAACGTGGGCAGGACCGTGAGATTGTAACACCAAAAGAGAAAATCAGAAAAGCAATAAAGAATAGTTTAGAGGGTGCGATACGCACCCTTGGCGATAAATTTTGTCTCCGCGTTTGTTCGTCTAGTTTGATGTGATCGATCCGTGGGCAAATCCCAACAGATTGGCGGAGGCGTTCTGCAGCAACAGAGAAGGCCGGGGAGTTTGTGATTCCGTGCATCCTTGGAGTTCATCTTTGGTGGCTCGTGCTTCGTTTCCGACTCTTGATGCTGGCGGGCAGCAACTCCAAGGCCTGACAACGATGTTGCGTCAGGTTATCTTCAACCTCCCTTTGGATGCCCTGTGTAGGACTCGTGGCGGAGCAACCTCTCTCCACTGCACCCAGTGGTCTAGTCCCTGGTGTTGGTGGCGATGACCATCGCTTGGGGCCTAAGGCCATCTCCAACGGGGAGAGCCAAACCCAAAAGCGGACGTCGGATGGGTCAATACTGCACCCAACAGGCCAACCCATCCTAAAAGCGGATCCTCCCGGCGTCCGATTTGTCCCAAAACTGGGAGCGTTTTGGGGCGAGGCGGGCACGAGCGTGCGTCCATGTGTGGCCGTTCTGTCCGGGCGGATACGCGTTCTGGCCCATTTGACAGAGAGACAAAGGCAACCCAGTAGACCCCGCATCATTCTCTTTCCTCTGTCCTCCTTTCTCCCATGGAAATCGTCGGTACATCCGTTGGAGTTTGGCTCGCCTCGTGGACTGTCGTCGTCACCTACGCATGGAGGCACCCGCCGCCGCCTCCTCCTTTTTTTCACACCTACCGGAAGTCGTCGGAGGCGAAACAAGCTCCGCGCCGCCAACCTCGACGCCGACGAGCAAGACGACGGCGCAGGCCTGGACGGGGTGGAAGAAGGCGAGGAGGTCGGCGATAGTGGGCTCAAGCTTGGGGACGAACGCGCGGAGGCCGTGGGAGCGGCCGTGACCGGGGAGGTCGGCGAAGCAGGCGAAGCCCGAGCGGGCCAGGAAGACGGGCGTGGACTGGAACGTCCAGCTGATGTCGTTGCCTCGGCCGCGTGCCCCTGGTGGCCGCCACGCTCGCGTGAAGAGGCGGCGCGCACCCGCGCCATTGTCCGGCACCCCCACCGCTACAGAGCCGCCCTCCGCCGTGCGCCGCGCCGCTGCAGAGCCGCCCTCCGCTACGCGCTCGACCAGCTCCACGCCCAGCTCCCCGCCCTCAGCCAACCTCCTCCTCCGCGCCGGCGCCGTGTCCCGAGCCACGCCTCGCGTCCCCCACCCTCGCCAATCTCCTCCTCTGCGCCGCGCCGCGTCCCGAGCCCCGCCTCGCCATGATGTTGTTGCCGACCTCGTCGTCGTCGCCTGCCGCCCGTGGCCGCCCCGCTCCTCGCCTCCACTGTCGCCGGTGACAACCACGTCGTCGTGCGCCGCCCAACCAGGGCTCTAGGCCGTCCTCGCAGCTGCTCCGGCCACCTGAGCCACGGCGAGGTGTGTGCCGGTGAAACTAGTACTAGTACTAGTATATAATTTGGGTATGCTGCGTTGGGGAATACTACCCGAGACCGGCGTCCGCAGGCCATCCGTGTGCATCCGCTTGTACCCAAACGGATAAAATTTGACATCCGTTTGGGTCTTAGCGTTGGAGATGCCATAAGTTCGCCGGTGGTGTTGGAGGACCTGATTGCTTTTTCTTATTTCTGTTTATGGTATGCTCTGTAAAAGCGAAGGACCAATTTCAAATTGTTTTGTTTACTTGGGTCCTTATTGTAAATTATACCCCACGGATGTTGATTTAATGCAGTATCCATGCTCTTCGAGGCCTATCCCGGTTTTTTTTTTAAAAAACAGATGACATATCCTGTGGACCTAGCTAGTTTGTTCTGCTTTGCGTGGCATGAAAGTGGGGCAGCCACTAATATGGATGGCCTCCGACAGTTCGTAGGAGCATGACTGCATGAGCATGTTCCCAGCCGGAGCTTCTTGAACAAACTACCGAACCGGGCTAGGTCTCGCCAAAATACAAGCTGTCTTACTTGCATCCCGGCCCATAGCCTGAGCTAGGCCAGCCTTTTTCCAAATTAACGCGTGTTTCATAGCCCAGGGATAGCTTTTACTTTTCTTTTGCTGTCAGGTCCGGGGGGTGCTGTATGCCGACCTGGTCAGCACGGACCAGGCGCCACACACCCCCCCGGTAAATGGTTTGGGCCAGCCCAACATTTTGTTTCGCTTTTTCTTTATTTTTTTCGTTTTTTCTTTTTCTTTTTACGTTTTTTGAAAGCTAAAATGTTTTTAAATTCGAAGTTTCAAATTTGGAAAATATTATTTTCGAAAATTTAATAATTTTTATGTATGAACAATTTTTAAATTTGAACATTTTTAAAAATTGAACAATTTTTAAATTTGAACAATTTTTATATTTTGACCAATTTTCGAATTTCAAAATTTCATACTTGAACAATTTTCGGGTTTGAATAATTTTTTATTTGAACAATATTTTTAAAAACTATATTTTTGATCTGAACTTTTTTCAAAAATATCTATGTTTTAAAATTGTATTTCAATTTTTTTTAATTTTAAGAAGAAATTTTTTAATTTGAAAAGATTTTAAATCAAACATTTTTTTGATCTGAAGTTTTTTAAAATAAACATTTTTTTAATTTGAACATATTTAAAATATTTCTATTTTTCGAATCTGAAAAACAAAAGTGACAAAAGAGAAACGGAAAAAAGAACAAAAGAAAACAGAAAACAAAAACAGGAAAAACAAAAACAAAAACAGAAAAAACAAAAGAGAAAAAGAAGAAACAAAAAAGAAAAGAAAAAACGAAAACAGAGGAAGCCCGCACCTAACTGGACCGGCCCGTACCGCGCGCGGGGTGTGCGGCGCACGGTACGCGCCAACCTGATCGGTGTATAAGGTTTACCGTCAGGCCCCGCAATGTGACAACGGCCTCCTCATTTCTGGGCCTCACTCCTCACTTCCCTCTTCTAGCCAACTTCATCGCTGAAGCAAGGTACCAAGAGGCCACATTCTGCAAAGTCGAGTGGAGGAGTAGACGGGTGGGCAAGGCCACATACAGCAACGACATGTCCCGCTTCAGAGCATCTCCACTTGTTTGGCCTCCCCACGCCGAAATCCGGACGAAACAATCGCCCGGATTGGACGAAATTAATTCGTGGGGAGAACCATATTTCCAGTCGTCCACCCGGAGTTCGGCGGACAAAGTCGAAATTAAAACAAAACGAAGTCCTGCTACAAATACGTCCAGGTCGGCAAAAGGATCAGCCACAGATCGGCGATCGGAGGGAAATTACACTGAAACATGGGCGTCGGCAGTCCCGCCTGGCACGGCGGTGTCTGACTGCCCAGTTTCCTCACACGCCGTGGTCGAAGCGGCGGCCAATGTCGCTGCGGGCGCAGTCGACGACGAAGCGGCGGCAGTCGACGTCGTAGACGGTGAGGGCGAAGCACTGACCGGAGTGGGTCGGAGGATGTCGGTGCGATGGCCCTCGTACCAAATCCTCGTCTCCTCGTCCATCAAGGTTGTGTTGCCGCCCATCAGAAACGCCAAGTCTGTGTTCCTCTTCTTCGCCCGCGGCCGTCGTCTTCAGCAGGGCGATCCGGCGCCTTGGTTGGCGAGCATCTCCCTCCACCTGCCATCGAACTTGTCGTCCCTCCCGGCGGCGTGCGTCCTCGCGTCGGCCCAGCACTTGTCGAACGACGCCTGCATCCTCTCGGCGGGATGGCCCATCTTTTTAAGATCTTTGAGCTTTTTCTGGCCGAGTTCCGGGCGGCCATCCGACGAGCCTGGCGCCGGAGCGTTGGGGTTGTACTGTTCGGTTTTGCTCTTCGAGAGGCTTGTGCGGGTTTCTGTCCACTTCTCGCACTTCTCGATGCGGGAGAAGACGTTCAGAAACTTGAACGTCAAGCCGGTGTCCTCGTGGTACATGTCGAAAGCACGGCGCACCCGCGAAAAAATTGGGCGGCGATATGGGTCAGCTCACGGCGATCGGTACATGCAGGGTCGACGAAGGAGCCACGGCGTATGCATACCTTGGCTTCGAAGTCTTCGCCGCTCACCGGCAGTTTTTTGAGCTCCTCCTGTATGTCGTGCCATTTGCTGCACGCCGTCTGTATGATCCCCCAATGGGTGGCCATGGCCTTGTCTCCCCGGTTCATGATCGTCTTGTTGAAGTAGGGATCGACGAGCTTGCGCTCGTCGAACGCCCGCTTCACTCGAGCTCAATACGTCTCGTAGTTCCGATTCACCCCGGTTATGCCGTTCATGGACACGGTCATCCAAGCTTCGGCGAGGCACTCCTCTTCCTCGGCGTCCATTTGATGCGCGGTTCGGCCGGCGGCGAGTCCTTCTTCCTCTTCTTCTTTGCCTTCGGCAGGTTGGCGTCGGCGACCCCGGCTTCAGTTGGTTCTTCCTCTTCTTCTTCTTCTTCTTCGACGGCTTGGCTTCCGTCGGCCACATCCTCCACCTCCTCGTTGCGCGCCGCGACAGTTGCCGTCGCCCTCGCCTCCTCTAGCGTGAAGAACCCCGGGCTCGCAGCGGCGGCCATGGAGCCGGAGTTGATCATCTCGTTCATCACCTCATCGTTCGGTGCCGCCGTCGCACCGAACGGGAGTGGCCCTCGCCGCAGGGCCGGCGAGAAGCCCTCGTTCAGGTTGCCGCCGGCGAGATCGGGCGGCGACGGCATGAACCTGGACGTTTGGCCGTAGGTCGCCCCTTGGAACATGGCAGGCGACGACAGCGAGAATCTCGAAGGGGAGAAAGCCGACGGGGAACTGCTACCTTGGATCGGCCACTGGCCGGGGAACATGGCGGCGCCGCCGCCGCGAGCATGGCCCATGCTCATGGCCATGGAGACCTTCCTCGCTTGTTCGTCCTACGCCGCCAACGCCGCCCTCTTCGCGTTGAGTTTCTTCTCCCTCTCCGCCCTGGCGCTTGTTTCGATCTGTCGCCGGAGCTCGTCCGCCGCCCATTGTGCGTTGGACACACCCGGCGGCCGCTCCTTCTTCCGTCGCGACTTCCTCGGCTTCGGCGGAATGGTGGTGGACGAGAAAGAGGAGGAGGAGAATGGAGACGGCTACACAAATTCGGCGGGAGAGAATGGGGATATGCAAGCAAATTGGAGGGAAATCGACAGGATTTGGCGGTCCAGTCGCCGACTACGAGGGTCCACACGCCTCTTTCGCGCCAAATTCTTTCGTCCGGAGTCTCCGAGTGCGCCTCGGGGGACCGGGGATGGCGTGGGCTCGCCGGATGGATTTAGGCCCAAATCCGGACGAAATCGAGGAACCGGGGACGCGACTGGGCGAATTACGCCGTCCGGATGAGAAAATCGTCGCTCGGGGCCCTCGTCGGGGAGACGAGTGGGGATGCTCTCATCTCACTTGTCTGAAGGTACTCCTGGTACCACCATTCCTTCTCCAAAGTCCAAACCATGGCAACCAAAATAATCCAAAACCTAAGTGGAAGTAACTTCGAAATAAGATTCGCAAAATTTGCTTTAACACGTCAGTACTTGTATACATTTGTGTAGCAAGCTAGCTAATCACACCCTTGGCAGGAAATTGTACCTCCAGTAACGTAGTGTTTTAAAAGAAATATATTCATATCGAGAGATATCAATTACATCCAACTTTGCAACAACGTAATACCTTAATGGTAGTACGGTTGCACATGGCGAAAAAATAAAAATAAAACTAAGAAACAAAAAGTCCCGCTCTGATATTCCAGCCCTAGCAGCAATAATACATCCACCATCAGGACAACACCAACTCCAGGCTCTTCAAAAAGCGACGCCTCCGAAAAGGGAACAGTACACAAACACCGTCATCGCCTGATCAAAAGATCTTAGGTTTTCTCCATGAAGATAGTCCGCTCTCAAAACAATGCCTCCAACAAGACCATTGCCACGCACAACCAGTTAAGGTCAGAACTTGGATTTTTACCATGAAAGGTAAGACTCTGAACTTCACCCGTGTTACCGCCCCCACTTGCATATTGATGTTGCGAAACCCATAACACCGTACATAGACTCAAACCGCAAGGCTACATGGAGGAAAAAAAGAAACCGTATTATAAAGCTACAGCTAGATTCTGGAGAAGTGATAGAAGACATTGATAAAATGGAGACAGCTGCTACAACTTTTTTCAAGAGTTATACACTGCAGAAACCACAGTCCAGCCAGACCTGATCACTGACCTCCTTCAACAAAGAATTGACAGGCCAACTAATGAAGGTATGTGTGTAGACTTTACTGATGATGAAATCAGTTTCGCCATGTTCCAGATTGGGCCAACAAAGGCGCCAGGTCCGGATGGTTTCCCGGCCTGCTTCTTCCAACGAAATTGGGCTACTCTGAAAGAAGACATCATTTCAGCGGTTAGAAAATTCTTTTCCACTGGAGTGATGCCAGATGGAGTAAATGAAACAACCATCGTGTTAATCCTGAAGGTTAAGAATCCCTCTACCTTGAAAGACTTCAGACCCATTAGCCTATGCAACGTCATCTATAAAGTGGTTGCAAAATGCCTAGCCAACCGCATGCGCCCAATTCTTGATGATCTGATCTCTCCAACTCAAAGTGCCTTTATCCCGGGACGTATGATCACAGACAATGCAATCATTGCTTTTGAGTGCATACATGCCCTCAAACAAGGATCAAAAGCTGCAGGAAACTTTTGTACCTACAAACTTGACCTCTCAAAGGCCTATGACCGTGTCGACTGGAACTTCCTTGAGGAAGCCATGAGGAAGATTGGATTCAGCGAAAAATGGATTGGTTGGATTATGGCTTGTGTCAAATCAGTCCGTTTCTCAGTCCGTTTTAATGGCAAACATCTGAACAGTTTCAAGCCAACTAGGGGGCTACGGCAGGGAGACCCTTTATCCCCTTACCTCTTCCTATTCATTGCGGAGGGATTTTCCACCCTCCTCAATCACCACATCGCCACTGGAGCTATCGAGGAGTTAAAGATTTGTAGGAGAGGACCTGGAATCTCTCGCCTTCTCTTTGCGGATGATTGCCTCTTGTTCTTCAAAGGCAATAGTGAGCAAGCAAGCAAGATTAAGGATATCCTTCTTTCTTATGAAAAGAGCACTGGACAGCTTCTTAATCCGTCTAAAAGTTCCATCTTACTAGGACAACACTGCAGTGAAGAGATGGGCAAAAATGTTGCAGCTATCCTAAAGGTCGAAAACACAATCCTTGATGAAAAATACCTGGGCCTTCCGATTCCAGAAGGAAGAATGAAAAATGATAAGTTTCAGTCCACAAAAGACAGACTGATGAATAAGTGCTCATATTGGTCGGAGAAGTATACTTCAGGGGCTGCAAAGGAAACCCTCATTAAATCAGTGGCCCAAGCAATCCCTTCGCATGCTATGAGCGTGTTCAAATTCTCTGCAGGCCTGTGCGATGAACTTTCGCAAATCATACAAAAGTACTGGTGGGGAGATGACCTGGACCGCAGAAGAGTCCATTGGATGTCTTGGGAAACAATGTGCAAACCCAAGGGCCAAGGTGGCATCGGCTTTAGAGACCTAAGGTTGTTCAATCAAGCACTTTTGGCGAGGCAAGCC
Organism: Lolium rigidum; assembly: GCF_022539505.1. Classification (NCBI taxonomy): domain Eukaryota; kingdom Viridiplantae; phylum Streptophyta; class Magnoliopsida; order Poales; family Poaceae; genus Lolium; species Lolium rigidum. Next base: position 135,326,903 of record NC_061509.1, on the reverse strand, counting down.
TGGCGCTTGATTGAACATCCGGACAGCCTTTGTGCCCGCTTGTTAAAAGCAAAGTACTACCCATCGGGCAACTTGATTGATACAGCCTTCATCTAGAACACTTCGCCTTGTTGGCAAGGGATCATCCATGGTCTCGAATTACTAAAGAAAGGGGTCATTTGGCGCATAAAAGATGGCACAAAAGTGAGAATTTGGAGGGACAATTGGCTTCCCAGAGGTAACCTAAAGGTTATTGGAAAAGCTTCCAAATCTAGAATCAGGTGGGTCTCTGATGTGATCGATCCGGCTACGAAGAAGTGGAAGGAAGATCTGGTGAGAAATATGTTCTACAAACCTGATGCTGACCATATCCTACAGATCCATCTTGCCAACACCACGGGTGAGTATGTCCTTGCTTGGCACTATGAAAGAAATGGCATTTTCTCGGTGAGAAGCGCATACAAGCTGGCTTTGAACTCACAACACACTCACCAAGACGCAGGCACAAGATCGAAACAAGCTGGAGAAAGGGACATGTGGAACCTTATTTGGAAAACAAACGTTCCTCCAAAAGTAAAAGTATTTGGCTGGAAGCTTGCTTCCGATTCCCTTGGTGTCCAAGCCCATCGATGTAGAAGAAAGATGGACCTAGTACCTACATGCAGCATTTGCGGTGTTGAACCTGAAACAGCCCACCACGCAATTATCAATTGCACCAAGGCAAAAGCCCTCAGACAGAGACTTCGGAAAGAATGGCTGCTGCCAGCGGACCGCTTCCTTGACTACACCGGAAAAGATTGGATACTAATCTTGCTAAACCAGGTAGATGATGTTATGCGAGCAAAACTCCTTCTCCTTTGGTGGAGAACGTGGCACCTGAGAAACAACACCCTCTTCGGGGATGGTAAGTGCGGTATTGAACACTCGGCTATTTTTTTGCAGTCTTACCTCTCTCTGTTTCATGACAACACAGATTGTGAGCTTCTGGCTGACCCAAAGGGCAAACAGCCTGCCTATTCCCAGGGAGCGACTAGCAGTCAAACTCAAAGAATAAATGAAGCCAGTTGGTCCAAACCTGACCAAGGGTGGGCAAAACTAAACTTTGATGCTAGTTTTCTACAGGAAGATAACTCGGGCGCATGGGGGGCCGTCTTGAGAGATGACAAAGGCGGTGTTATTTTGTCTGCCTGGGGAAAAATTCAGAACACTGCAAACGCCGAAGCTGCGGAAGCTTTCGCTGGCCTTCAGGCAGTCAAAGTAGTGGTTGGTGCTTTCGCTGGCCCAATCAGTATAGAAAATGACTGTGCTACCTTGATCAAGGAAATAAAAGAGGCGAACAAATACAAACCAGCTATCATGAACTATGTCAAAGAGATCCGAAGGTTGCTGGATCTATTCCCAAGCTATTCAGTTTCCAAGATCAACCGTGCTGCAAACCAGGTCGCTCATAACCTGGCAAAACTGGGGCGTAATGAGTCTACTAAGTGTGTTCTTTTTGGTGCAGTCCCATCCGGTGTGGAGGACTTGGCCAATAGTGAATGTAATGAAACAATTATGTCTTAAGTAATATATATCCAAGCTTCAAAAACAAAAGTACATAGACTCAAACCTCCGGTGTTAGTCCTCTAATCCAGCCCTCATGATATTCCCGTCCTTGATTTCACCATGGACCATAATGTCATCAGATGGCAACACAGAACAAAGCTTCGCGCCGCTCCCTCCAGAATCAAATGGGAATACCACCCGATTCAGCAAACTCCAGGCATAAGTTGCACTGTTACATTCGCTGGCGGAGCTCCGAAACTCATCACTCCGATCAGATCAAGACGAACAGGCCTTCATTATTCAGGTCTTCATCTTCACACAAGAAAAACCCTAGGACTGTCACCATTATTCAGGTCGGGCCCAACGCCGCCGACCATCCCAGGCCGGCCGAGGCAACGCGGCGAAACGCCTTGCAGCCGGCCAACCGCCACCGGCGACAACCAAGATCACGGAGAGAGCAAGGAGAAGATCGACCTAGGGCTTGCACCCATCTGGCCCATCCAGCCCCGCACCTCCACCGCCGGCATGGCCCGCCGCCAGACGCCACCACTACCATCACCAGGACGGCGCCCAGGCCGGCGTCCAAATTGTCATCTAACGCACCGCAGCTGCCCTAGGCACGCCGCCGCACGTCGAGCAGCCATCACGCGTGTTGCCCGGCGAGCGCTCCACGCCCAAATCGTGGAGGATCTTTCCCGCGCCGACCCTCCACGCAACCGCCGCCGCTGGCAATGACCAAGTTGAGCCCGGCCGTGTCCTCTGGCGACGGCCGGAGGAGGAAGGAGGGGTGGGGGGGGACCAGTCCCCCCCCTCCCCCGCCGCTGCCACGCGGGGCGAGAGAGGGAACACTATCTGTACCCGATCAAAAGCAGCCAAGCCCATGTAAGTACTGCTGCAACTTGAATGTATGTTTCCCCCCTTTTGACGAGCAATCACCGTACATAATAGCATGTCCCTGACTGGTCCGTAAACCCCATCTATAACCGTCATAACGCATTGGTCTGAAATGACTCGCGTAATCGCTGACGGCCGATCGTCAGTGAGCGGTAACGTACACCGCCGGCGAGAGGTGGTTTCGGAGACACCTGTCAGCATAAGCCGTCCTGGCATTTTTCGTTATAGTCGCCAGCGAGTATTTTTGACAGAGGCGTTGGAAAGATCAAATAACTCTTGGATTCACGCGAGAAAATGACCGGAATTCCCGTCGAGACATCCAGATGTATACTGACCATCTTGTTTTAACCGCCGGTGCCGACCTCTCGTCCGCAACACAAAGTTACATCTTGATGCTAGCAGCTTTGAGCGCCAGCTGCATTGTCTCTAAGCAGCTACACACATAAATAAAATTGACTAGTCACTACTCCCCTGTTGCTGAAAAAGAAGATGTATGCTTTTTCTAAAAAAAAATAAACTATGTAGGGTTTGACTGAGTTTTTAGGAGAAATATTAACATTTGTAATACAAAATCAGTACCATTGGATACATCGTGAACAACATGGTACTCCCTCCGATTCATATTACTTAACGCTAATATAGATGTATCTAGACACATTTTAGTTGTAGATACATCTATTTTTAGCATTAAGTAATATGTCTCAGAGGAAGTACTATAATTGTTGATATATTTTGTTTCTAAAAACTTGGTCCGTACAATGTTTGACTTTAATAATGTTACACCTTATTTTGAGGAACAAAGGTAACATGGAGCAAGAGATTGATGATGAACAAGACTCGTAAGTTACATTTCATAATAACAATTACAAGTCAGCAAATCCAATACAACTATTCTACTCCAAATATTTTAGTGGCAACACGGGAATAATTAAACATTACATTTCTTCATCAGGTTAACTTTGGAAGTGCTGGAAATAAGTAGACATTGTTTTTTTTTGTGTTCCTAATGTCACTCATATCCTAGAGCTCGGCGGTTATCCTCGGATCCAGGTACTCTAGGCTAGGCAATGTCGTCGTACTTCCTCTGTTTGAGGCGTCGTCTAAGAGTGGCCACCCACCAGAGGGACAAGTGTTTGGCGTTGGTCCACATGGATATCGAGTGGAATGCCTCATAGGCTCAAATCCTTTATGTGATGTTTGTCTGGTGACAATGAGAACATCGAGCAGAGCTAGGTCGTGTCACAACGTGGGTTTCGGTAGTTCGTATTGCTTCCATGTCCAATGGGTGTCATGTTACTTGTCGCGAGGATGTCTCGGTGGTGATGATGATGTGTGTGTGGTGGGTGGGGGGTGGGGGGAGGGAGGGGGTAGATATTTGTGGGAGTCTGGTCGGCACAAGTCCCATATATTTATCATGTGAAAGTCATCGATAAAGTTAGAGTTGTCTTCCGTTGACGTTACATTCGATTAAATGGCATGAGCAGATGTGGGCGTCATGCGACTGTTTTGAAGATGGCACCATTGGTGGTCATCTACGGCATAGTCAAAGTTACCAGATCAGAGACGATGGAGTGGAGATTATTATGGACAACCTTGACAGTTGTTCTCTTCTAAGCAGTCTATGAGTTGCTACGGTAGCCAGGGTTGGCTGGGTGCCCTTTGGTGATGGGCGTGCTCCATGATGGTCCCGGGTTTCCTCTAATTAGTTGGACAATTCTCTTCTAAATTAATAAAAATGACAAGTCTCTCATGTTGTTTGAAAAAAAATGAGAAAAGAGAAAAAGAATGAAAGGAGTTGACTAAAATAACCAATCTGCAATCTCCAATTTATGACTTGATGTATGTGCTTTCGTCAGCCCCTAGAAGATATTTTGTTGCAAAACGTTGTTGGTTTACAAGGTTGTTGTTGACCTGTTACTCCCACCTGGTACTCCTGCCGAGTTGATTGCTGCAAAGCCTGGTTGGTGAAGCAGCCGTAGAATTAGCGTCCAGCCCAGCTCCGGTGTTGCAATCAGCTTGGGTCAGCCTCTCTCGTAGGTCCTCTCTCCGCTACCCTTCTGTACCTGATCTTTTCTCTCGCTCCCTTTTGTTTCTCCACATATGGCTGAGCTACCACCTAGGACAAAACGCGCCCACTGTACACTTTTACCTACGCGACTCTGTGCAATCTACCATGTTTTTTTTGTCCTTTTGTCAAGCATTATCAATTTACTACTAGTATGATTATGCATATACATGGACAATTCATCTATGAACGTGGGCAAGCACAAATAACAATCACAAATGCACTTGACGGAACGCAGCAGAAAAAATGGAAAACAGAGGATTCCTGACCGTAATATTTACCACCGAGGAGAATCGCATATTCTACAAAAATTGCCATACAATTTGTTAAGGATCTACCGGAAGATTTAAGCAGAAGAAGAGGTCGAGCATACGCGCCTGCGCGCGTCATGGCGCGTAGATACCGTGGTGGAGGTGGCGCGGGGACCGGGACGGCGGCCTCTTGTCGACGGCGAACAGCCTCTTGAAGAGCCTCAGCAGCAGCGCCCACCCCGTCGTCCTGCCGCCACGGCCAGAGCGGCTGCTGCTGCCGCAGAACTGCCCCGCCCCGCCGGCGCGCGACGACGCCCTCAGCATGGTGGTGGGCGCGCACCCGGCCGACGTCTCCTCGGACTCCGTGTCCGAAGAGTCCGGGCGGCGGCGCAGCGGGAGCTTCAGGTCGTCGTTGAGGTCCTCCCACAGCAGGTCCATCCGGTCCTCGTCGTTGTGCTGCCGGACCGCTTGCGCGTGCCCTCCGGTTCTCGTCGACGTCGACGGCGCAGCCGCCTCGTCCACCTTCGGGGTATTCCTTGTCTCTTGTGAGGAGGAGAATGGCCAGAGAGGGGAGGTGATCGGGCCGACGAAGCGCTGAGGTAGCGGGACCTCCTCGAGACCATGCTGCTCCTCCGGTGCCGGTGCCGGTGCCGGCGCCGGCGCGGCGACGGTGGGGAAGGTGAAGTCGTCATCCATGGGCTGCTCTAGTGCTGGTGGTGGTTTGTGTGGCTACGGATCGACCTAAGCTACTCCCAAGCGAGTGTTAACGCGATTTGTATGGAGAGCTTGGGTTAAGCGCAGGGAGCGCAGGTGGTGTGGAGCTTAGCGGCCAGGGGTGACAACGTGAGCGGTGGCCAGGATCTGGGGACGCCGGCGTGTGGTCCCTCTGGCGGCGACAGCCTGCAGAGAGGGTGAGAGTGGGCTAGCTCCGCTTCGTTCATGCATAGAAGCTTCGCCGGTCGATTGGATCTGTTTTTGGAAGACGGACAGGCCGGCATGCACACCGCAAGGCGTTTGCTGGGGCTGCACTGTGAATTGGGGCGATTTACACAGAAATAACACGTTGTTGCAACTATAGCACAGACTGACTCTCCGGTCAAACTATTTCACCCATCTAACCCTTTTGTGTGGCGCTCCTCACGCGGGCGCCACACCTCATTGTATGGCGCCCGTGCCGGCGGCGCCACTCTCCATGCCGACGTGGCGCCCTCGACGCTGAGCTGTGCGCCGATCCGACGTGGCAGGATGTGTGGCGCCGCTCCCATCGACGCCACACATGCACTTATAATTGCCCAAACCATGCGCCTCGGATCGGAGCCGATCCGGGAGGCTAAGGCGCAGACGCGTCGGCGGGAGTGGGAAGAACTCCGGTTCAAATTCGGGGAGTCAATCGAGGACTACGCGCTTCGTCTGACTGCCATCGTCAACAACCTGGCACTACTCGGCGACCCCATCGAGGAGTACAAGGCCGTGCTCAAGTACCTCCGTGTTGTGTCGCGTAAGTACCGCATGGTGGCGATGGCGATCGAGCAAATCGTGGACCTGCGCACGCTGACGGTCGAGGATCTCACAGGGAGGTTCACTACTGCTGAAGAAGGCTACAACCTCGACGATGCCACTGACGGCGTAGGAAAACTTGTCCTCACCGAGGAGGAATGGGCGCCACGGCAGCGCCAGCGTGGTGGCAACACCAGCAACGCCGCTCATGGAAGTGGGAGTGGAGGTAAGACCTCGCCAAAAACCCAAGGGCAGGGCCAGTGGCAACAATAGCGGCTGCTCCGACGAGCGTCAAAAGGGCAACTGCAAGTACTGTGGCAAGGCCGGCCACTGGGAGAAGGCGGGACAAGGAGCGACAGGCACAGACCCATGTTGCAGAGGTGCAGGAAGAGGCACCGGCGATTCTCCTCGCCGAGATGGACGTCGACATGTGCGCCCCGCACACCGTGAGTTCTTCTGTCCCTGCATCAACACTTGACGGACACGCACCCGCGCTCCTGATGGCAACCGTCCAAGGGGTGAGTGCCGACGCAGTGGCACCCCAGGCCGTGTTCCTGAACGAGGAGTGCGTCATCCCCGTCGCCACCAACGACGACGCGTGGTACCTCGACACCGGGGCAAGCAGTCATATGACTGGCTCCCGCGGCATCTTCGCCACGCTCGATGAAATGGTGCAGGGGACTGTCCGATTCGGCGACGGATCGCTCGTGGGCGTGCAGGGAAAGGGCTCCGTCCTCTTCACGTGCGCCTCAGGACACCAGCGGATCCTCTCCGACGTGTACTTCATACCGAAGCTCTGCACCAGCATCCTATCCCTCGAACAGTTCGACGAGATAGGGTGCAAGACGACGATTGAGGACGGCTTCATGTGCATCTACGACCAGGTGCACCAGCTGCTCTCCCGTGTGTGCAGAACAAGGAACATGCTGTACAAGCTTGTCTTGAACCCGATGGCACCGACGTGCCTGATCACGCAGCTGGACGATCCGGCGTGGCTCTGGCACGCACGCTACGGGCACCTTCATTTCCTTGCTCTGTGCGGGATGTCAAAGAAGGGCCTGGTGCGAGGCATGCCGGTGCTCAGCCATGTCGATGAATTCTGCGATGGATGTGCCCTCGGGAAGCAGCACCGCACGCCATTCCCGCAGTCGACCACCTTCCGAGCAGATCATGCCCTGGAGTTGGTTCATACTGATCTGTGTGGACCAATAACACCTACAACTGTGGGAGGTAACAAGTATTTCCTTCTTGTCGTAGATGATCACGCCAGGTTCATGTGGATTGAGGTGATCAGACGAAGGATGATGCATTCGCACGCTTCAGAAAAATCAGGGCTCGTGCAGAGGCTCAAGGGAAGTGCAAGCTCCTCGCGTTTCATTCTGATCGCGGTGGGGAATTCAACTCCCTGGAGTTCAAGGCCTACTGCGACGAGGGTGGGGTCCTACACTTCACCACCGCACCATACTCGCCGCAGCAAAATGGGGTGGTGGAGCGCCGGAACCAAACTGTGGCGGAGATGGCGTGATGCATGCTCAAGAGCATGACCGTACCAGCTGAGTTCTGGGGCGAGGCCGTGCGCACGGCCGTGTACCTGCTGAACCGCTCGCCGGCGAGATCCCTGAAGGGCCAGGCGCCGTACGAAGCATGGATGAACATGACGCCTGCTGTCGGCCACCTCCGCACGTTTGGATGCGTGGCACACATGAAGAGGACTGTCCCAGGTATCACCAAGCTCTCCGATCGCTCCATGCCTATTGTCTTCATTGGATACGGGGAGGGAAGCAAAGCATATCGGGTGTTTGATCCCGTCAGCAAGAAGCTGCATATCACGCGAGACGTGGTGCTTGAAGAGCGGCGTGCCTGGAACTGGACGGTGTCTGGCACCGTTGCTCAAGCGTCAAGCACGATCACGGTGGTCTACGCTACTGACCCAGGACAAACCATCACTGACGATGGCTGTTCCATGGCTCACAATGGAGCAGCTGATGGGCGCGAGGACGCTGCGCCGCACACGCCTGCAACATCGGCAACTCCTGCGACGCCGAGCTCGTCCACGCCCGGAGCAACAACTCCTGCAACACCTATCATGCCATCTGAAGAAACTCCAGAACCAGCAAGCACTGCAGTACCTGCTGTGACATGGTGCTCTCCTCCGTCGCAGGACAACAACCTCGATGCCGAGGATGATGGAATAGGCCAGCTCTGCTACCGTCGGGTCAGCAGCATCTACGACACCACTGAGCCAGCTGAGGAAGGAGACGATGGCACTCGTTGTCTGCTTGCAGCTGAGGAACCAGCCACTGTGGAAGAAGCGCTGGCTGATGATGCATGGCGACAGGCGATGAAGGATGAGTTGCAGTCCATCGTCGAAAATCAGACTTGGCAGCTCACTGCTCTGCCAGGTGGTCACCGTGCCATCGGTTTGAAGTGGGTGTTCAAGGTTGAAAGGGACCCAGACGGAAATGTGATCAAGCACAAGGCCAGGTTGGTAGCAAAAGGATATGCTCAGCGACAAGGGGGTGGATTTTGATGAGGTGTTCGCCCCTGTCGCAAGGATGGACACGGTGCGCACCCTGCTCGCTCTGGCAGCTCATGAAGGGTGGCAAGTTCATCACATGGATGTGAAGTCAGCATTTCTGAATGGCAACATCACTGAGGAGGTTTATGTGCATCAACCTCCAGGTTTCATCGACAGCCAACATCCACTCCACGTCCTCAAGCTCAGCAAGGCGATGTATGGCCTACATCAAGCGCCCAGAGCATGGTATGCAAAGCTTGACTCCTCACTGTCTGAACTTGGATTCTCCCGCAGTCCAGTGGAGCATGCAGTGTATCGTCGAGGAGACAGAGCAGGTTTTCTGCTGGTAGGAGTGTATGTTGATGACCTGCTGATCACCGGCACTAGCGTCAGCGAGATTCAAGAGTTCAAGAAGGAAATGCACAGGCTGTTCAAAATGAGTGACCTTGGCTTACTGTCATACTATCTTGGGATAGAGGTCATTCAAAAAAACGGCAAGATCACCTTGAACCAGAGAAGCTACGCCATGAAAATCCTAGAGCGTGCTGGAATGACAGGCTGCAACAGTTGTCAAACGCCCATGAAGAATCTGTTAGAGGAATATGCGTGTTGTATTATCAGGGGGCCAAAGGCCACAATATATAGTACATGTACAGGTGCACATATGCAGAAAGCCCCCTAACATATGGGGAAATTACAATAGACAGATATATACATCTAACACCCCCTCAAACTCATGGTGGATCCACAACACCGAGTTTGGAGAGTAAGAAATCATGCTGCGCTCGAGTCCGTGCCTTCGTAAAGAAATCCGCCAACCGCAAATCTGAAGGCACATAATGAACCGCAACAACATCATCCTGCACACTGGGCACGTGTGTAAAAAGCATCCACACCGATATGCTTGGTCAGCTCATGCTTGACCGGATCACGTGCAACACCGATAGCACTCGTACTCGTCGGACAAAAGTGGAGTGGGTGTCGTAACGAGACCCCAAAATCTGCAAGCAACCACCGTAACCAAGTCACCTCAAAGCAATCAACAAAGCCATAGCCCGCAACTCAGCCTCAACACTCGAACGGGAAGCCGCGACTTCGTTTCTTCGTCTTCCAAGCAACAAGCGAACCACCAAGAAACACACAGTAAGCAGAAAGCGAACGACGATCCGTAGGGTCACTCGCCCATGTAGCATCCGAATAGCACTCGACGTACAATCAGGTGCCGACGAGGAGCTATCACCGACACGCACAGAGGCCACCAAAGGGGGCGACGGAGAGCAACACGCCGATGAAGAAAGAGTCGGCAAAGCGCGGTCATAACCACGTGAAGGGGCCACGAAAGCCGATGTAGAGCGGCATGCCGACGCAGACGGAGTCGACGAAGCGCGGCCATAACCGCGGGAAGAGGCCGCGAAAGTCGATGTAGAGCGGCAGGCCGACATAGACGAAGTCGGCGAAGCGCGGGTAGAGCCGCATGAAGAGGCCACAAAAGTCGATGTAGAGCGGCAGGCCGAGGGAGACAAAATCGGCGAAGCACGGCCAAAGCCGCGGAAGAGGCCGCGAAAGTCGGTGGAAGAGCGACGAGCCGACGTAGACGGAAGTCGGTGAAGCGCGGGCAGAGCCGCGTGAAGAGGCCGCAAACGGCGACGAAGAATAGCTAGCAGTCATGCACGGAAGCAGCGGACAAATACCAAGTACCGAAGGTGGGCCCAAAGAAGAGGCGGGATCAGCGGAAGACATACCTCTTTTTTTTTTTTTTTTTTTTTGTTTTTTTTTTTTTTTTTTTTTTTTGCCTTCGGACGGAAGTCAACTAAACCATGTTACGAAACCGGGGAAACTAGACGAACGGCCAAGCAGCGCGGGCCTCGCGGCGGAGATTGAGCAGGGGCGCGGGCCGGCGAGAGATCAAGCAGGGGCGTGCGTGCGTGCCGCGCGCGCGGAGAGATCGGCGGGCGGGGCGTCGATCGGGGAGAGAGCAGCACGCGGCGCGGAGACCGGACCACGGCAGCGGACGGAGAACAGCCGCGGGCGGGCGGATCGGGACACCACGCCACGGGCGCCGCAGGGAGATCGACCGCACGGAGCGGGGCGGACGGAGTAGGGACGGAGTCGGGCGGAGAGCAGCCCGGACGAAGGAGGATTTCCGGCGGGCGTGAGAAGATCGAGCCGGCTGCCGGGAACGAAGTCAACCAGATCGAGAACGGGGGACCGGACGGGCGACGGAACAAGAAACGTCGGCCGGGAATTAGAGGATCAACTTTGCTTCCGATACCATGTTAGAGGAATATGCGTGTTGTATTATCAGGGGGCCAAAGGCCACAATATATAGTACATGTACAGGTGCTCATATGCAGAAAGCCCCCTAACATATGGGGAAATTACAATAGACAGATATATACATCTAACAGAATCGGCTCAAGCTGAATAAGATGGAAGGAGGCAAGCCAGTGGATCCTACTGAATACAGAGGGATCATTGGGTGCATGCGCTATCTGGTGAACACACGACCCGATTTGGCACACTCAGTTGGCATTGTCAGCCGATTCATGGAAGCACCACGTACATATCACTGGGCAGCTGTGAAGCAAATAATTCGGTATGTCAGTGGTACACTTGGACATGGATGCAGTTATAAGAGAGGAAACAGCGAGCTGAAACTGACAGGTTCAGTGACATCGATCACGCTGGTGATCTTGACGATCGCAAGAGCACCTCTGGGGTGACTTTCTTCCTTGGTGACAGCATCATCACTTGAACCTCACAGAAGCAGAAATCCACTGCAATCTCTTCGTGTGAGGCGGAATATATGGCTGCATCTGCTGCAGTGTGTCAGGGACTATGGCTGAGCCGTCTTATCGGTGTCCTACTGGGAAAACCACCTGCCAAGTTCATGCTTTGGGTGGATAACAAATAAGCTATAGCACTCTGCAAGAACCCGGTCCATCATGATCGAAGCAAGCACATAGACACTAGGTTCCATCACATCCGAGAGTGCTACGAGAAGAATTTGCTTGACATCGAGCACATCGAAACTAATGGGAAGCTGGCAGATATTCTAACCAAAGCGCTGGGCAAAGTCAGGTTCATTGAATTGAGACAGAAGCTCGGCGTGGTGGAGATTCAGAAGGAAACCTCAAGCTTAAGGGGGTGAAATGTTGATATCTGAAGATGTAAGCTTGTAGTTTCTTCAGTTAACGTTTTCAGTTTGTAATAACCTCGTGTGTATCGCCTGTGATCATCGAGAAAACTAGATAGGGCTTAGACCTTTTCTTTCCTGGTTTTTAGGTCAACCAGAATGTTGAGCCGATCATGGGATGGCACGTTCAGTAAGTGCTCGACGTTCCAGGTTTGTCGGCTGTCAGTTAGCCGCACCATTTGTAACTGTTGAATAAGTACAGTAACAGAAACAGAAAAGGCTGCAGATTTTGCACGCAGCGCAAACACTTGTGTCCTTGTGTTGTGTTCATCTCACTATCTAGGGTTAGATCGCATAATCTACAATTACATAGACCTAGCTATGATTCGATTTTTTCCTCCATTTCATAATTCTTGTCATGATTGTAGTTCAAATTTGAATTACAATCACAATAAGATTTATAGAACAGAGGGAGTAAACAGTGATGACATCCTCAGTGGACACGTACCCTCTCGTTTAGGGTTTTCAGGCTCCGGCGGCGATCTACGCCCCGTGAGATTGGTTTCCACCGCAACCGCCCTCGCGCAGCGCAGTCCTCCCGGGGACGCGCCTCTCCTGATCCCGAGCCCCAGGCCGCTCCGCTCTGCTAGGGTTTTGGCGGCGAGGCTGCGGGTTTTGGACGCGATGGCGGAGGCGGGCTCGGCGTCATCTTCTACAGGGAAGGAGAAGGCGATCGATGATATGCTCAAGCACTTGGTGCTTCGTGACGATGAATTGGAGGATGTGACGATTGGTGCTGATCAAGTGAAGGAATTCAAGAAAGAAGCTCGGTGGATGGCGATTGCAAAGGTGCATACAAAACGCAGTTTCAGCGCCGATGCTCTGTTTGCTAAGATGCGAGCAATTTGGAACCTATCCAGAGATCCAGCATGTAGAGAGGCGGGAGAAAACTTGTTTATCTTTCAGATGTTCTTCCTAGGCGATTGGAAGAAGGTCGTCCAGCAGGGTCCTTGGACTTTCAGAGGCTGGGCGGTTTTGATCGAAGATTATGATGGCTGTGTTGATCCTGAGCAAGTGCAATTTGGAGGTTTGTATATGTGGGCTCAAATCCATGGCATACCTGAACTATATACGAAGATAGGGATCGTGGATAATCTGGCTCGGAGGATTGGGAAGACTAGAGAGGTGCAGATGTCGCCAAAGCTCTTCTTTGAAGGAAATTATGTTCGACTAAGGGTCTTGATCGAGGTTGGTAATCCCCTTACACGTTTTGTTTCTCTGAACATCGAGGGGAAAGGCAGGAAGATGTTACAAGTTAAGTATGAAAAACTCCCCTTCTTCTGTCGGCATTGCGGGCTGATTGGGCATGATCATGAGGAGTGTGGCGATGGAGTTTGGGAGGAGAAGGACCTACAATACGGCTCTTGGTTACTTGCTACCCGTCGTTCCTCAGTGCAAACTCAGGAGCCTAGGAGATTCACCACGCGTGAGCGCGGAAGGGGGAACAGACCCGGCCGGGGTAATACCGTCTTTCAGTCCAGGAAACGGTCATCCCAGGAGGCGGACTTGGATGCTGCTGAGGAAGAAGGCGAAACTGTTACTAGTCCGCTGAAGACTCTAGCCAAAGAAAAGGATAAATCTGATATAGAGCGGGCGCAAGGCGCAATCTGAACTTTGATGGACAAAAGTCTAATGAAGATGGTACAGAGATTAGCAATGGCGGATGAGGAAGAAATACCTCCACCGCCCCCAGCATATGTAGACCCTCGGGACCGAACAAAGATCAGGAAAACAGGTGGCTCTAAAAATACTATGGCATCATCGGCGGCCTCCAGCGAGGAGGACCGCCGGGCCCAATGAGTCTACTAGGCTGGAACTGTCGCGGGGCGGGGCCGCCGGGGACAGTTTGAGAGCTTGATTGCTTAGTGCAGTCATACATGCCCTGCCTAGTCTTCCTCTGTGAGACTAGGCAAAGTGAGGAGCGAGTAAAGAATTTGCGGTTCAGAATTGGTATGAGTGGATGCTTCCATGTTAAAGGCGTTGGAAAAGGAGGTGGCCTAGCTCTATACTGGCAGGAGGGTATTACAGTTGACCTCCTCTCTTTTCAGCAGAAGGCACATCGACGTGCATGTTAGTGGAGGCCCCTATGATTGTAAGTGGAGAGGGACCTTTGTATACGGTGAACCTAAACCTCAAGACCGTCATCTTATATGGACACTGATGCATGATCTAAAGCCTCGCTCTTCCGAACCTTGGCTAATGATGGGAGATTTTAATGAAGCTATGTGGCAAGAGGAACACTTCTCGATGACTAAACGCTCGGAAAGGTTGATGGCTGATTTCAGAGATGCGCTATCACATTGTGACTTGCATGATATGGGTTTTGTAGGCGCTCCGTGGACGTTTGATAATAAACAGAAGGGAACCAGGAATGTGAGAGTAAGGCTGGACAGAGCGGTAGATTCGCCCGCGTGGTCGTCTCGTTTTTCTGAGTTTCGACTACGCCACTTGACCTCGTCGAGATCGGATCACTGCCCACTCCTTCTGGAAGCGGAGCAGATCCAAAGCTGCAGAATTGGGAGGCCTATAAGAAGATACGAGATTGCATGGGAGAGGGAGCCGTTGCTCCCTCTAGCTGTAGAGGATGCGTGGTCCAGAAGGGTGGCATGCAATGACCTTGGTGATGTGAATGCTTCCCTCAGAGATATTATGAGCAGCCTATATGGTTGGAAAAAGAAATATTTTAAATCAGTCCCGAAGGAACTTGATCGTCTTCGGAAAGCAGTGGAGGAAACAAATCAGAAATCCGACCCAGCTAGCATAGAGGAGCGGCATAGGCTACTGCGAGAGATGGACGAAATGCTGTACAGAGAGGAAATACAGTGGATGCAGAGGTCTCGGATTGCCTGGCTGCGAGAAGGGGACCGCAACACGAAATTTTTCCACCGCAAAGCCTCTGGACACCAAAAGAAAAATAGTATTCGAAGGTTGAAGAGAGAAGATGGCTCCTGGACGTCTGACCCAGCTGAGATGGAGAACCTTGCCAAAGACCTTTTTCAGGTGCTATTTACACGTGATGAAGACATTCAGCCGCGTATTATCATAGACCATATAGAGGAGTGTATTGATCAAGCAGCAAATGAGCATCTATGCGCTCCTTTTACTGAAAAGGAGATAAGCGACGCCCTATTTCAGATCGGGCCTCTAAAAGCCCCAGGATCAGACGGCTTTCCAGCACGTTTCTTGCAACGCAATTGGGACATACTTCGAAAGGATGTGGTGGCAGCAGTGCAGCGGTTCTTCTTGGATGGGGTCATGCCGGATGAGGTGAATGACACGGCAATCGTCCTTATCCCGAAGACAAATGAACCTGAGGCTCTAAAGGATTTTCGGCCTATCAGTTTATGTAATGTTATTTATAAAGTGGTGTCTAAGTGCTTGGTGAACAGACTACGACCGCTTCTACAGGACATTATCTCACCGACACAGAGTGCTTTCATCCCTGGCAGAACGATAACTGATAGTGCGTTGATGGCGTTTGAATGTATTCACTCAATTCAGACCGGCTCCACGGCGAGATCGAGGTATTGTGCGTACAAGCTGGATATGGCTAAGGCATATGACCGTGTGAATTGGAGATTTTTGGAAGGAGTTCTTGCGAAACTGGGCTTTCATAGTCAATGGATACAGTGGATTATGGCGTGTGTAACCACTGTTCGTTATTCGGTTCGCTTCAATGGTCATCTGTTGGATTCCTTCACTCCTACTCGCGGGCTACGCCAAGGTGATCCATTGTCGCCTTATTTATTTCTCTTTGTGGCTGATGGTCTTTCTTGTTTGATTAAAAGAAAGGTTGAAGAAGGAACACTAAGGGAATTGCATATCTGTAGAAGAGCTCTAGGAATATCCCACCTTTTGTTTGCAGATAACCGCTTGATGTTCTTCCAGGGATCGGTGGAACATGCTTCAGTGGTGAAAAGCATTTTGAATAACTATGAGAAGAGTACATGCCAGCTTGTTAGTCTTGGGAAATGCTCTATCATGTATGGCGATGGCTGCTCAGATGAAGTACAACATGATATAAAGAATATTCTTCAATATGAAACATCATGTTTTGAGGAAAAGTATTTAGGTCTACCTATTCCAGAGGGGTGCATGAAGAGTGGGAAGTTCAAACCTACAAAGGAAAGATTCAGGAAATGAGCTACTGATTGGGCTCAGAAGTATATGTCCTCTGCTACAAAAGGAACTTTAATTAAGTCGATTCTGCAATCGCTCCCCACCTATGCTATGAGTGTTTTTAAGTTCCCAGCGGATCTTTTAGAGGATTTGACTAAAATGGTGAGAGATTTCTGGTGGGGATGAAGAGAATAGGAAGAAACTGCACTGGATGTCTTGGGATCGCCTTGCAAGACCAAAATACCAGGGTGGTGTGGGCTTCCGTGACCTGAATTTTTTTAATCAATCACTTCTGGCTAGGCAGACGTGGTGGCTATTACAGTTTCCTGACAGCTTATGTGCTCGACTACTGAAGGCTCGCTATTACCCATCAACTAATCTCTTGGACACAACATTCATACATAACACGTCGCCATCTTGGCAAGGGATAATGTACGGCCTGGAATTACTGAAAAAGGGGATCATTTGGAGAATTGGGTCTGGGACTAGTGTTCGCCTTTTTAGGGACAATTGGCTACCACGACTGGATGCACCTAAGGCGATAGCCGTTCGTGGCTGATTTAATAGATCCTACAACTAGGACTTGGGATGAAGGAATCGTCAGATAGACGTGCCACCCTTTGGATGTGCCTACAATTCTATCAATTAGAATCTCCGCTCGGGTGTCAGAGGATTTTGTCGCGTGGTTGCCGGAGAAGAGCGGTCTGTTCACTGTCAGATCTGCCTACAAGTTAGGGCTGCAGCCGGCTCTCGAAGCAATGAGCTCAGGACAGTCCAGCTCAGAACCAGGAGGAGATAGAAAGGTTTGGGATTTAGTCTGGAAGGCCGCCGTGCCCCCCAAAATGCGCATATTTGCTTGGAAGACAGCGACAAATACTCTTGCCGTCCGTGAAGCTCTGCACCGGCGTATGTCCAAGGTTGATCCGGTTTGTATTATATGTGGGCAGGGCAGCGAGGATACCCACCACGCCCTGGTCACATGCACTATCGCGCGCGTCCTCCGCGAGGAGATGCGCCGGTTTTGGCCCATGCCGAGTGAGGAAGTCTTCCTCCAATCTGGTAGGGAGTGGATTCTCCGCCTTCTTGATCAGACCCCGGCAAGGAATAGAGATTCTGTGATCTTTCTCCTCTGGAGGGTCTGGCATCATCGGAACAATTTAGTGCATGGAGACGGCAAAGCATCAGTGGCCGCCTTTGTCCCGTACCTTCGCAGCTATATCGACTCCTTCCGATTGTATGCTTATACCCCGGTGAGCTCTTTCGACCTGAAGGGGAAGTCGAGTGCGGAGACGTCCGAACCACGAACTGAGGGGCGGGCTGCTTCCGAGTGGCTACCACCAGAAGAAGGACAGGTCAAGGTGAATGTTGATGCGGGCTGGAATCCGACTTCAAAGCGGACTGGGATTGGTATCATTGCAAGAGATTCCCAGGGCCGAGTTCTACGAACTGAATGGAAATATATAGCTTCCTGTGTTAGTGCGGAGGAGGCTGAGGTCCTAGCTTGTCTCGAGGGCCTGGGTCACCTAATCCAACACTTTGCGGGGCAATGTATTCTGGAGACTGACTGCCTCCGAGCCGTCCAGGTTTTGAATGCAAGTGAGAGGGATAGATCTGAATGCTGGAACCTATATATGCAGGCTCAGGATATTCTGAGGGTCTACAGCAGTAGTGAAAGTAGGTCGTTTAGGCAATGCTGCAGCTCATAGCCTTGCTTCCTTAGGGAAGTCTGGTGCAAGTGATTCTCTATGTAGGGTACCGAAGGGGGCTGGGAGGTTTTTAATGAGGCGGCCTGTCTGCTTAATATATACTGTGATTCCTTCAAAAAAAAACAGAGGGAGTAGAATTTTCAGCTGGGTTTGGTGTTCCACCTCCTTTAGTTTTGAGTGATGTAATCTGCTGAACTCTAAATAAAATGCACCTCTTTGTTTAAAAAAAAGGAAAGTCTCTTCAGGGCTTGCTGGCTTCATTTGAAGCTTTCAGCTTAGTTTTTTCTTTCTCTGTACAGTTCTCTTGTACACATGTACTTCTGATGTGTGCGTGGTTCTGCACATCGGGTGTGCCTTCCCTGGTGCACAACGTCCGCAGTCTGCTCCTGCACTTGTATGGTAAGCCTCAGCCAGACCACCACACCACTTGTCCTGCCTTTGGTCACACGTCCCCTTTCTTCCCTTGTACCGGTCTGTTTTACTTGACCTCGACACAAGGCCTGTGTTACTCCGGCCGGCCGGTTGGTGTTCTGAACTCTGAAGTAGAAGCAAAGACAAGAACAAGAACGTGGGCACACACGTCTACTTCACCATGCCCCCATCACATTCTCGCTCAGTCCATCACCCTCTCCTTCACTCATGGAGATCGTCGCTAGCACGGGACGCGCGGAGATCGACACCTCCCGTCCGTTCCAGTCGGTCAGGGAGGCTGTCGGGGTCTTCGGCGGCGAGCGGCGCGCCCCGGGCGGTCGCGATGGCGGAAGCTCACGTGGCAGCAGCGCATCCAGCTCCAAGTTCAGCGTGCCTCCAGCGGCTTCTCCCGCGTTGCTGGGCTGCCTGAAGAAGCTGGAGGCAGAGCTTGCGGAGGCCAGGAGCGAGCTGGTGGAGCTCAAGCAAAGGCAGTCGCAGATGGAAATGGCCGTGTCCAGCGTCAGCGTCCAGCTCGCAAACAGCCTGGGGATCTTCTCCGTCGGCCTCAACAAAGGGAAGGAGCTCGCCGTGGTTGACAGATCGGCGATGGTCGGGGCGGAGGAGGAATACGGCGATGGCAGGGTACGCAGCGATCTGTGGGTCGACGACACCCGGGCCGAGGAGTGGATGGCCAGCCTCGACTACCTGCCGAGCCTCTCGGAGGCGCTGTCCATCAGGATGATCGAGGATGACTTCAGAAAGGTGAAGAGCGACAAGAAGGCCAAGAAGAAACAGCCCAAGAAGCAGAGGAAGATTGCGGTATCACTAGTCCGAGGCATCTTCTCCAAGAAAGGCAAGTCCAGGTGATCAATTCAATGGACCATTAATTCATATATACATGTGCTTTATCCTTATAATTAAGTTTTTTCTACTCCGTATATGTTTATGTTTTGAAGAATGTCTTATGGTTCATAAGCTGCATCCTGCAGTAGCTTACATAGTAAGAGTGTAAAGGCAATGTTTGGAACACGGGAATTTCGCAGGAAAAAGGAACATCCAGTCTCCTTGGATTCGGGGTTTCCTACGAAATTCCTGCTGAGAGCCTTACATTGCAAATTTAGGAGTTTTGAATTTTGGACTGGTGATGATGTTTGCTTTCTGTTATAAGAACTCTGTGGACTTCTATTTGTGTGCATTGTCAGGCATTGTGTATATATTGACAAGAACGTATGCATTATCTTTACCTAAGTTCCTTTATGGTTTGTACACATGGTGAAACTCTGCGGGTCTACTAACTCAATTCCTTACCAGATATTTCAACTTAAAGGAAAATTTCCCATTAATTAAAATATCAATTTGAACATATGGCAACCATCATGCTTACATAAATAAGCTAAATTGCCAGTAACGCAAGCAGCCATATATGATATAATAGCTTTCAACAGGACAACAAAGCCACCTGATATGACTCATACCCTGAAAGGGTTCGATTAAGGATACATTTATTATTTTCGCCATGGTGCTAATACTACTAGTAAGTTGCAAGCAAACATCATTACTTTAGGAAGAAAGCAATGGACTAAAACTGGACAGCATGTATACTAGATGGTGAAGGAGAAAGTTGCCCAAGCTAGCTTATTGCATACTACTAGATGGTCAAGGACGGTGGCAGCAGAACATATGCTCAGACGCGCATCCTCTTGGCATCGCTGTGCGGCACATGTGTGTCGGTTCCATTGCCAGATTTACAAACCTAGAAAAGGAATATGTGAAGTGGCGTATCAGTGATAATCCTACCAAATGATCCACATGATATATTCTAAATTTATAGGGAGCATATTATTCTGGAACACATGAGCTCACATTCTCGTCGGGGACGATAGCATATCGCGCCGATGGTGTGACCCAGGGTTCAGCTGAAAATATCAAGATATGCCGTAAATTGTCGGTCCTGAAACATATGGAAATGCATGTGCAGAGACATGCCAGGAGAGCTTAATGTAAATGCAAACCTGTCATTGGAGCAGCATTTGATGCCTCCAGCTGCTTGCAGGCATATCCATCCAGGCTTAGTGCATCAATCATCTTGGGTATGTTCCTACATGGGATGCAATCGTTTTCCCGATTCAGTACATTATCAGAAGAAGAAACGCTTGGCACTTGATAAATGTTTACACATCTTAGCTGAACTACCTATCGACTATTTCGCCGTGACCAAGCTGCCCACTGGTACCCCTTCCCCATGAGAAAACATTCTTGTTTTCTGTCAGAGCAAGAGTATGCCTCCATCCACAGGCTACCTGTGAAATTTTCTGCAATTGTAGTTGTACCAGTAACAAATGAGACTGAAGATCAAAAACTATATCATAGCACCAAATGCGTGAATACATCGTCACATGAATCAATTTAATAGATTATATAAATTTCAGTAACAAGTCATCATTCAGTTAATTTACTGAGTAAAAGGCTGTACAAGAATACTCTTCTGAGAATGTGACGCACCTGTTCATCAGGAAAATTCACCTTTACGGGGGAACAATGATCTTCATTATCGGCAACACCAACCTGGCCAAACTACATATTGAAAGTACGAATCATGATCAGAAAATGTGACGAAAGATATAGAAAACTTATTTTTGAAAACAGATAGTTGCACATGAGCACCAGTGCTCTTGTTTTTAAAAAAAAATTGGAAAACATTATTTCTGTGAATCAAAATATAACAAAAAAAAGTAGACAACTACATATACACATGCATATACTATGTATGTGACAAGCTTCATTAAAAATACGTTACATAACGAAAAAAAGTAGACAACTACATATACACATATAGTATGTATGTAACAAGTTTCATTAAAAATACGTTATATTTTAGGCTACACAAAAAAGAAAATTTTGGTATAAAATAAGAGTACCTTATTCCTTTATACAGCCATTTTTTCTGCAGCCCAAGATGGAATATCTTTTAACAGAAACTTCAAACTATTGTTTTCAAACATTTCAAAAACCAAGTTCACTGGAGTTCAGGTGCCACAGCCTTTCTCACTTATTGTTTCACTGAATATATATTTTTTAGAGCTTAACAAGTATCCGAAAAAGACCCTGATCACATAATTGATTGGATACAGGCTATTGGTAGTGACATGCCATAACATAACGCTCAGGCTTCAGTGTGTTGGTAGTACTGTAGTAGTGTTTGGTTGGAGGCTAAAGTGGTCGGTACTCGGTAGGTTATGATGAGGCACATAAAAGGTAGAGTGAGACAAGAGAACAACAGATGAAGTGTCAATTAGAGATCTTTATTTATGGTGGAGGTGAAATTTTAAGGACGCATGTTCGAGCAGAAACTTAAGTCGTCTACTTTCATTTTCTCTCTGTTTTGTGAGTCACATTATGCATGACAGAGCATGCTCACAGAACAGAATGGTGAACACCATACTTAATGATCTCATGAATTTGATGTTCGTGGAAGAGAACTTATATGCTAGAGTTAGTCTGGACTCTGGAGCAGACAGGCCGACGAGAAGAAAAAATGGACTATGTGACTATTACCTTGTTCCACCCCCATCCGTAAAGTTTCCCATCTTCAGTGACTGCCATGGTATGCCTCCACCCACCTGCAACCTGCACCACCAGATCATCTGTACATGAATCCTCCTTACAAAGCTATGAAACCACCTGAATCCTTTCATCCTTTGAATCCCAAGTTCGAATAAGTGGGCTGTATGTAACGGTATTATAGAATGTTTCAGTATTCTGCATTAGTACCTGAGAAATGGAACTGTCTTTCAGGGCTTCCACCTTGTGTGGAACTAGGTGGTCTTGGAAATCGCCATGCCCTAGCTGGCCATACTTGCTCCAGCCGTAAGTGTAGAGGCCACCAGAGGAGGACACAGCAACCGAGTGGCGCCACCCGCATGCAACAAGCGCCATCTTTTCTCCCTGTAAAATTAAGGAAAGAGTTTTATGGGAATTCTTCAGAATGCTTTTACAGGAAACAGCTCAATGCCTACAGTATTCGGAGAAACTTCCTGCACTCTAAAAGCCAAGATTAACCACCTCTACGGGAGAAACTTTTTCCGGGACAAAGCGGTCGTCACGATCGCCGAGACCTAAGTTGCCATAGCGACCCCAGCCCCATCCGTAAAGATCCCCATCTTCTGTTACCGCCACGGTGTGCTCAGCGCCAGCGGCGATCATACTTATGCGGACACCCTGAACAGATTCAGTACCGTCAGTCAATGCCTCAGTGGCCTCAGACACATCCATTGCTTTGTGAAATGAAATTCAACTCCAACAGGCAACAGCCCAAGATAAGATATTCGATTCAATACCTCAAAAGCTTGAACCTTTTGCGGGAGTAGAGAGTCTTCGTTGTTGCCAAGGCCAAGTTGCCCGTTCTGATTGCGTCCCCAGCTGAAACAAATTAAGCATCAGCAAGCTGGTACTGCATGCCGGTGGATGGCACTTCTCCGATGGTTGGGATTTGAATTTGATTCCGTTCGAGGATAACTATATTTAAGGGCACCTACCTATGCACTTGCCCGTTGACGGTGACTGCGAGGCAGTGGCTGTCACCGCAGGCGATCTGCTTGATCTTGATCCCCTGCAGCGCCTGGATCGGCAGCGGGTTGAACACGTCGGTGGAGTTGCCATGCCCCAGCCTCCCGAAGTCTCCCCTGCACACGCGACCTGGTCAAGTACGGTACTACTACAAGTGATGCATGGCGGCGGTGGCGTGGGCGGCGTTCATACCATCCCCAGCTGAAGAGCTGCATCTCGTCCTCGGAGTAGGCGGTGGTGTGGTCGGCGCCGCAGATGACGGAGGAAATGCCGGGCACGTCGAAGGCGGTCAGCACCGTTGGCACCGGCCGGTCCTCGGCGTCGCCGTGGCCCAGCTGCCCGTCCTCGCCCCGGCCCCACGAGCAAACCATCTTTCCCGCTGCAATCACAGCTCCATCAGACCAACCAGAGACACGGTGCGCAGGGGTGCACAAGGGGTGGCTGGGTGAGGCTTACAGAGCAGTGCGACGGAGTGGCTGGCGCCGGCGGAGATGAGGACGACGGACTGCTCCGGCACCTCCGGGACCGCATCGTCGCCGGACGACTCTGCCCTCGCGTCCATGACGTATCCTGCTGCGGGGTGGGGGATGTCTAGGCTGCTCGCTCGTTCGACCGATCGGCCGGCCAGGTATTTAGTGGAACTGTGGAAGTGAAAGCAGCAGGACTGCACGAGGCAGTGTACTCGAGCTCGAGTGGTACTAATAGCGGAGGAGGAGCGGGACGGGATGGGACGGGTAACCGGAAGTATTAATGGCGCCAAGTACCTTTCATCAAGCGAGGTACCTCGCCGCTTCACTCCACTGCATACATACGAGTATACGACCCACGTTATTAACTTGCTCCTGGCTCGGTTTATTTTGTCCGAGTGCATCAATGGCGTCGGCGCCACATCTCCTCGTCATACACATCACCTGCAACTATACCTGCATGCGACTCTTTCCGGGTCTTCCACATGCGTCACTGTAGATGGATCATGGATGATATCTTCTCGGGTAGAGATACCAGTTGTTAAGATAGATTTTAATACTCATTGAATTTTAATACTACTCAATTGGCATAAATAAAAGGAAAATGTGAACGTTAGTTTAATTCTGCGGAGCCAACGCATCGCCAACCGTAGGATTTCATTAAGGGAGGTACCTTTGTGCTTTGTGGCTTCACTCCAGTACATACATACTACACGCCTTATTAACTTGCCCCTCGCTTGATTTATTTTGTTCGGGTGCATCAATAGCGTCCGCCCCGCATTTGCTGGTCGTACATATATCACCTACAACTACACCTTAATGCGACTCTCTTCGGGTCTTCCTGCATTCGTCACTGCAGATGAATCATCAATGATATCTTCTGGGGTAGAGATCTACGTGCCTACCACTGGTTAAGAAAGATTTTAATACTCATTGAATTTTAATATACTCAATTGGTATAAATAAAAGGAAAATGTGAACGTTGGACTTTTAATTCCGTAGAGCGGATGCATTGCCATCTCTAGTATTTAATTAAGGGGTACCTTCGTGTGGTTTCACTCCACTATACGACATACCTTATTAACTTGCT
>NC_061509.1:135257343-135302499 GCF_022539505.1 Lolium rigidum | reverse complement strand
CTTGAAAAGAAATATGCGGCGATACCCCAACTAGGGTCGCTTGGTGTTTATATATACGAACCATACATCGTTACATATGCCTTGCCGTGTAGGCCAAGGACTTATACATAACTGTGTCAGCTACAACTCCTATTTAGATTACATTGTTTAACACTCCCCCTCAATCATAACTTATCTAAGTTAAGGTTGCGTCTAAAAGCATTTAACTAACTAGTAGAGAGTGCCTTTGTAAAACCATCCGCTAGCTGACGGTATAAACCGTATGTCCAAAAGCTTTTGAGCTACTCTTTCACGAACAAAGTGATAGTCCACTTCAATGTGCTTTGTCCTTGCATGAAACACAGAATTAGCTGAAAGATATGTAGCTCCAATATTATCACACCACAAACACGCAGCTCTTGGTTGTGGTACTCCTAGTTCTCTCAACAGGATTTGTACCCATATTACTTCTGCAGTAGCATTTGCCAAAGCCTTATACTCAGCCTCTGTACTTGAGCGAGAAACTGTAGCCTGTTTCCTTGCACCCCATGAAATCAAATTAGACCCAAAGAACACAGCAAAGCCACTTGTAGATCTTCGATCATCTAGACAACCAGCCTAATCAGCATCAGAAAAAGCACTAACAAGAATAGACTCACACTTACTCAACCGCAAGCCAACAGAGATAGTTCCCTTCAAATACCGCAAGATTCGTTTCACTGCTGTCCAATGAACTGTAGTAGGTGCATGCAAGAACTGACAAACCTTATTTACTGAGTAAGCAATATCAGGTCTAGTCAAAGTGATATACTGCAATGCTCCTACAATACTCCTGTACCGAGTAGAATCCTCATCACCCAGTACTTCACCATCAGTAATAGACATCTTTTCCGAAGTCGACAAAGGAGTGTCAACAAGCTTGCACATCTTCATGTTTACTCGGGACAATAGATTATTAGCATATTTCTCCTGAGACAGAACAATACCATCAGTAACTTTCCTGACCTCTATTCCCAAGAAGAAGTGCAGCTCGCCCAAACCTTTAGAGCAAAAGCCATGCCAAGATCATGAAGAAGAGCATCAACAACTGTATCTGAGGAGCTGGCTACAATAATATCATAAACATATATCAGCATATAAATAGTTACTCCCCCTTTGTTGTAGAAGAACAACGAAGTATCAGTTCGTGATGCAGAAAAACCAAGTTGTTGGAGCTTAGAACTTAAGCGAGCATACCAAGCTCGAGGAGCCTGCTTGAGGCCATAAAGAGCTTTCTGAAGCTTACAGACATAATCAGACCGAGAGGAATCAACATAACCAGGAGGCTGCCGCATATAGATCTCTTCTTCCAGAACACCATGTAAGAACGCGTTCTTCACATCAAGTTGCCTGAGCTTCCAATTTCTCGATACTGCAAGCGATAGAACTAAGCGAATAGTAGCAGATTTTACCACAGGACTGAAAGTATCCTCATAGTCGACACCATACCATTGCTTAAAACCTTTTGCAACCAGCCTAGCCTTGTACCGATCAACAGTACCATCAGCTTTACGCTTGACCTTGTATACCCATTTACACTCGATGATATTGCGCCCATGACTGGGAGGCACAAGGCGCCATGTATCATTACGCAAAAGCGCCGAAAACTCCTCATCCATAGCACACTTCCATGCCGGATCTCCCAATGCTTCTTTGTAAGAGCAAGATCTATATCCCTTGTTTTGTGTGTTTGATAACAACACTCGAACAATTCTAACCGTGCACAAAGTTTGTCATTGATAGGTTTGCAAGGTGTACGGTGCCCTCGCCAGACACATTATGATCAGAAGACCGAAGCGTAGTTCTTAGGATTTCTGGTTTTGTGTGTGTGTCGCGAGGTAACATGGTAGGAGAGGAAAAGAGGAAAAAGCTGTTTTAGTCTTAGCGGTACTACCGGTACCAGGAGCGGTAGTACCGCTACCCCTACTGGTACCGCTCGGAGATACCGCTTTGAGGATTGCACACGAGATTGACCCACAGAACAAGTTACGGTACCTTTACGGTACCTTGAGCGGTAGTACCGCTTGAAAGCAGTAGTACCGCCCACGGTATCGTTCAAGTACCGTAACACGTTACGGCAGTACCGCTCTGGTACCGCTCCGGTGCCGCTTTGGATCCAGTAAAGTCTGGACCCTATTGCAGTACCTCAAGCGGTACCGCGAGCGGTAGTACCGCTATGTGTCCACGTGGACAAGTTCTGTGGGGATTCGGACTCAGAGCGGTAGTACCGCTTCCCAGAAGCGGTAGTACCGCTTAGGCAAAAACAGCACATAACGGTTGGATTTGGAGGGACCTATAAAAAGGCCCCTTCTTCCCCAGCTCGTTTTTAGCTCTTGTCTCTCTCTCCTCCATTGTTGCTGAGCTCAAAATGAGTGGATCTCCCTCCCTACCCAATCAATCTTGCTCATACTTTGAGGAGTGGTGGAGGAGACCCCGATCTATCGTTCTACCGAGAGAAATTTCACCAATTCGTGGTAGTCCTTAGTGGATCTTGGTGGTAGAGTTCCTATGGTGGAATCTTGGAAGAAGTGCATCCATGGAGGCTAGCTTGGTGTTGTACTAGCCCCATGGGTTGTTGGGAGCCTCCTTGTGGTGTGGAGCTCGCCCCAACCTTGTGAAGGAATCACCGCCTCGACCGGTGCCTTAGTGGAGAAGGGGGAGCACCTTCGTGGAGCTCTCTCGAGGAAGAAGGTGAGGCCTTCCTTCGTGGTGTGGCCGTCTAGCCTCTTGTGTGAGGCTAGCACCTCCTCAACGCAGACGTACTCCCTTTTGTGGGAGGAACTGCGGGAAACAAACCTCGCCTCGTCTCCGCGCCCTCCGGTTGTCCCGCTCCTTACTCTTACTATCTTGTGTGATTCCTTTACTTGTTGTACTTCTCTAGAATCATTGTAGGAACACCGCCATCGCTAAATTTATCACCTTTACCTTCCGTTGCACTAAAAATTGAAAAAGACTAAAACTTGTTGTAGCGCCATTCACACCCCCCCTCTTGTTCACTACGATCCATTCAAGTGGTATCAGAGCGAGGTTTTCTTGCTCGGGCTTTACCGCCTAAGAAATGGCCGATCAAGAGGTGAATGTGAATGGAGTCCTTCCCGGTGAGCAATCATCTCCATCATCAACTGCCGATAATACTCCGGCTACTTTGGATGACCTCAAGAAATTGGAGTCATCCATTGTATCTCAATTGAAGGCTATGATGATGGAGTTGATTACTCCAAAACCAAACCCCATCATAGATCCTAAGAGGGGTGTCAATGTTCCCCCACCACAAGTTAACACTTTTCCTCTCATTGGATTTGTTGAGCAATCGACAAAGCCAACTCGGGAAAAGGATCTTGAGGATGTTGACACCTCATCAAAAGGGAAGGATGAATCTCCGGTTGCGGGACAATTAAGAGGTAATCATGCGGTGTCACAACCAAGTGATTACACCGTAAATGTCCCAATACCCATGCCTCGCATTTTGACTCATGGTTCACCACCGCTTCTTGAATCTAATAGCTTTGAAAATTGGCAATTCTTAATGCGTTCCCATGTGCGCAGCGCTTCTACCGAGCTTTGGCTTATCATTGAGGAGGGATATTCTCCACGAGACGCAATGAACTTGACAAGAAGGGAAGTGGTAGATGACCAACTCAACGCCACCGCCATCAACATGATTCACATGGCCGTCACGCCCAAGGATCGCACTCATATTCGCTCGCTCAAGACCGCCAAGGAAGCTTGGGATAAACTTGACAAGCTCTTCCTCGGAAATGCAAGCATCCAAAGCTCTCGTTTCGATGAAGTGAACAATATGGCTTACAACTTCGTTATGAATGAAGGAGAGTCCCCCGAAGAAATGTACCGGCGCCTCATCGCTCTTACCGTACAAATGCAAGATCTTGGGGCAACGTTTGTGGATGACCATTGGATCAAGCGCAAGTTCTACAATGCTCTCCTCCCTTATGAGGAAGTGAAGTTGACGGCCATCCTCCAAAATGCCTCCTTCCGTGCTATGACATCCGATGAGGTCCTTAGTGAAGTCATCGCCTTGGACATATCTAAGAAGAATGCGGAAGATCTTGTTGCTCGTGCTCTCAACACCCGCAAGCCTAACTTTGCATTGAAGATGAAGGAGCATGGAGCTAGTGAGAGCGATGAGGATCCCATTGAGTGGGGTCCGAATGATCTCAAGGTCAACTATCATGAACACATGGCTCTCGCCGCCAAGAGTTTTTGGAGTGGAAACAAGACACGAAGCTCAAGGCCAAGAAAATACTCATCTCATGACTCTACTAAACTCTCCTTCAAGAGCCCAAGAGAAGAACAAAAGGGAAGTTCTTGCTACAATTGCGGTAACAAGAGTCACTTTGTTGCGGATTGTATCTATGAGAGAAGGGAAGACAATGGTGGAAAACTTATTCGTAAGAGCAAGCTTAGATCTCTCTCCAAAGGCTCCTCCAAGCTCTCCTCTAACTACGACGACACCAAGATCTTCTCCACCAAGAAGCCTAGAGCCTTCATTATACGTGAGGAGTATTCCTCTGATGAAGGTGATGAGCGTGAAGACAAAGTGAAAGAGGGAGAAGTGGCCGCCATTGCCATCTCCACTCTCTCTCCCTTCGACTCCCAAAATGAGAACCTCATCACCAACTCTTCTCGTTGTTTAGTGGCAAAGGTTTTGTTGGAGCTAGGAGATCAAGACTATATGATGGAAAAGGAGAGGCTTGAGAAGAAGGAGGAATTAGAGCTTATCTCTCTCATTCAAGCTTATGAGGAAGAAGTGTGCATGCGTATGTCTCTTGAAGCTAGTGCTCTTGTTCTTGAGGACTCCAACAATTCTCTCATCTCCCAACTTATCAAGGACCGAGATTATGCTCTTGGTTGGGTGGATGATCTCAAGGTTAAGAAGCTTTATCTTGAAGGAAGCCATGAGTGGTCACATAAGGATGTTGCAACCTTTAGGAAAGAAGATGAAGGTCCCAATCCATGTTGTGACAAGCTCCTTGACGAAGTTTGCTTCTTGAGAAGACACAATGCCAAATTCTTGAAAGTCATTTCAACTCAAGAGGAGGCCTTGGAAGAATATTATCGTTTGAGCAAAGAAAAGGTGCAATGTTGTGATCATGAAGAAGAGATTGCCACTTTAAAGAGACACAAGGCCAAGCTTGTTGAAGTGAATGATAGACAAAATGAGTCCTTGATGGAGTACTTTCGCTTGAGTAAAGGAAAGGAAACTTGTTGTGACCATGAGGACGAAATTGCAACTCTAAAGAGGAGAAATGACAAGCTTATGGTGATCAAGACCATGTATGAGGAAGCCTTGATGGAATATAAACGGGCTAGCGAGGACTATATTTGTCGCAATCATGAAGACGATATTGCCACCTTGAAAAGACAAAAGCGCTCACTCTTGACAATGAATTCCCTTCAAGAAGAAGCTTTGTTGGAACATTTCCGGGTGAACAAGGAGAAAGAGGCTCAATAATTCGACAACACTCATTCCCATTTGGATCATGTTCGTGAAGTCAACCGTTTGAAGTCCAAAATTGAAAGACTCCAAATTCAAGCGCAATACTTGGAAGGAGTCATTGAGAATAGAGATAAGGCCAATGACATCTCTTGCAATGAAGAAGGAGCGGCTGTAAAGCCAAAACAGAAGAGAAGAAGGAGGATCAAGATAAAGAGGAGCATCAAGATAGGGCCCATTGAAAAATGGGTTCCTATTTCCAAGTCTTGATCCATGAAGGACCTTGCTCTCGGTGGTGCTTATTGTGTGGTTGTTTTGAAGCCACAAGTCTTATGACCGGGAGCAAGGAATTCGTTGTCGTCATCAAGCTACTTATCTCTACCATTCTCATGACGACAATACAAGCAAGCTTAAAGGTATTGGAGCCTTGACAAGGTGGTGATCATGTCCTACCTTGTCAAGACTCCTATGTATGGTTCTCTTTGTTCATTGCTTTACACTCTTGGGTCTTTGCACCTACTATAAGGAACATGTGGTGGTTCTCTTGTGGAGCTAGTCTCTTCAAGAGACCACGGTCTAGGACTAATGGAATTTGCTTCCTTGTGTAGAGATCGTGTTTTGTAGGAATTGCGTTGAAGAAAATGAACCATGTGAAGGAGATATGCCCTAGAGGCAATAATAAAGTGGTTATTATTTATATCTTTATGTTTATGATAAATGTTTATATATCATGCTATAATTGTATTAATCGAAACATTAATACATGTGTGATATGTTAACAACAAAGAGTCCCTAGTATGCCTCTTAACTAGCTTGTTGATTAATGGATGATTAGTTTCATAATCATGAACATTGGATGTTATTAATAACAAGGTTATATCATTATATGAATGATGTAATGGACACACCCAATTAAGTGTAGCATAAGATCACGTCATTAAGTTATTTGCTATAAGCTTTCGATACATAGTTACCTAGTCCTTTCAACCATGAGATCATGTAAATCACTTATATCGGAAAGGTACTTTGATTACATCAAACGCCACTGCGTAAATGGGTGGTTATAAAGGTGGGATTAAGTATCCGGAAAGTATGAGTTGAGGCATATGGATCAACAGTGGGATTTGTCCATCCCGATGAAGGATAGATATACTCTGGGCCCTCTCGGTGGAATGTCGTCTAATAGCTTGCAAGCATATGAATGGTTCATAAGAGACCACATACCACGGTACGAGTAAAGAGTACTTGTCATGAGACGAGGTTGAACAAGGTATAGAGATACCGATGATCAAACCTCGGACAAGTAAAATATCGCGTGACAAAGGGAATCGATATCGTATGTAAATGGTTCAGTCGATCACTAAAGTCATCGTTGAATATGTGGGAGCCATTATGGATCTCCAGATCCCGCTATTGGTTATTGGTCGGAGAGAGGTCTCAATCATGTCTACATAGTTCGCGAACCGTAGGGTGACACACTTAAGGTTTGATGTCGTTTAAGTAGATATGGAATATGGAATGGAGTTCGAAGTTTTGTTCGGAGTCTCGGATGGGATCCAGGACATCACGAGGAGGTCTGGAATGGTCCGGAGAATAAGATTCATATATAGGAAGTCATATTTCAAGTTTGGAAATGATCCGGTGAATTTATGGAAGGTGGTTTCTAGAATTATCCGGAATAAATCACTATGGAAGGAGGAGTCCCGGAGGGACTCCACAAACCCTAACCAGCCAACCAAGTGGGAGGGTGGAGTCCATGGTGGATTCCACCTCCTTGGCCGGCCAAGAAAAGAGGGAAGGGGAGAGTCCCCGTCCCTCTAGGTTTCGTCCATAAGGCGCTTTTCCGTTGGGGTCTTATTCGAAGACTTTGGGCAAACCCTTGGGGTTCCACCTATATAATGAGGACGAGAGGGAGAGGGGCAGCCCATGGCTTGGCCGCACCACCCCTGCCCCCTTGAGGCCGGCGCCCATAGCCCCCTCTCCCCAAACCCTAGCCTCCCCTCCTCCACATACAAACTCCCGCAACGCATAGGCGAAGCCCTGCCGGAGTTCTCCACCACCACCGCCACCACGCCGTCGTGCTGCCGGGATTCCGAGGAGGATCTACTACTTCCGCTGCCCGCTGGAACGGGGAGAAGGACGTCGTCTTCATCAACACCGAACGTGTGACCGAGTACGGAGGTGCCGCCCGATTGTGGCACCGTCAAGATCTTCTACGCGCTTTTGAAAGCGGCAAGTGATCGTCTACCGCAGCAACGAGAGCCTCCTCTTGTAGGCTTTGGAAATCTTCAAGGGTTAGTCTCGTTCATCCCCTCGTTGCTCCCATCTTCTAGATTGCATCTTGGCTTGGATTGCGTTCTCGCGGTAGGAATTTTTTTGTTTTCTATGCTACGAATCCCTACACCATGGAGGTTGTCAAACAAGTTCAATGCAAGTTCTATAACATGATCCTTGCAAGAAGCAGCAACAATGGATTGGAGTTCAAGCTCAATTTTTTGGATATCTTCATTAGCAAAGAAGGAATCCATCTTTTACTCCTAGCCATATTCTTACCCCAACTTCATGGGGTTGCCGGAAGTGAGAGACAAACCTTAGTTGGAGACACTCAAACATGATGATGGAGTTTGAGGCTATTGTGTGGTTGTGTTTTTGTGTGATGAGACTCATTCGATGAATATGGAAGCTCTTTGGAGGAAGCGAAGTGCTTCTTGTGAGAAAGGAGATGCAATTCCCCCGGTTACCATAGGAAGGATGGGTGTTGGCACTCGCCGATCTCAAAAGCTACCTTCTATGAGTACCGGGGAAGGACGAAGTTCCACCCATGTGGAGCCATCTACACCACAAGGCCAAGACTCTTCCATTGGACAACCAAGTGCTAGATCACCTCTTCCACAACCTAAAGTTCGGCATCAACAACAATGGGGGTCATGGCGAGGACCCAAATCATGATGAAGATCAAGGGACCTCACAAGAATCTATCGTCCATTCTCGCCGGGGTGCTAAAGCGTCAAGACTCTTTCATAATTCAAGCAAAGTACAAGACATACTCAAGAGCAAGATATGAGGGGGTCCAACGGTATAGCAACCCCAAGTATCAACACTTCCTTAATGAGTCCGACAAGACAATGGTCACACTCTCCACCGATAGTCGTCAAGGTTTGCTTCTCTACCTTTGTGCTTCTCATCCGGGCATTGTGTCAAAAGTGGGTACTTATACCACTCTTGTGCCATATGTCTAGATGTAAAGCACGCATGAACATAGGGGGAGTGCGGTTTAAATTTATTGAGCTATCCCTCCCCCCATAATGCATAAAGAAACCCAAAGCATATGCTATTCATCAATTAAGTGACTATGAGCTTCATGTTGAGTTGTAGTCGTGAGTCCTAGGTCTCTACGCGACCTCACACTACCAAACTCTTACACGGTGGCTTTGGCCACCAACCTCCTCCTTGAGGAGTTTTTTTGTTTTCTCTTTTTGTTTTTGTTTTTCGTTTCTTCTTTTCTCTTTGTTTCTTCATGTGAGATTCACCCAAGCTTGGCTTTTCTTGCTTTGATTCTTGCAAGCTTGGTTGGGTAGTACCTTAACAGTTCCGTCATCTAATCCTAAGCCATCATCTATCTCTCGAGCCAACTCAGTCTAAAAGCACAAGTCTACACTAAAATCTGAGTGTCTTTGAGTTTGGAGGCCGGTACTACCGCTTCTCAGGCCGGTACTACCGCTTTGGGAAGTAATCTGACGAAACTGAATTTTGTCCCCAGAGCGGTACTACCGCCCGAGGTACCGGGTAAGTATCGGTAAGCGGTACTACCGCTTTCACGAGCGGTACTACCGCTTGCGATTCTGACTTGAGGTACCGGTTGGGGTCGGGATTCATCCCAAACCACCACAAACCCCCATCCACCTCAAGTCACCAACGTCCCCAAACTCAAGACCTCGAGGAGATCGGCCCCGATCTCCTCTTCCAGCCGCCGCCGGCCAAATCTCCTCCGTGGAGAAGCTTCCCACCCTCTTCTCCGCCATGTCCTCCGGTATGGACCCTAATCTCTCTCTCCAGGGTGTGTTGAACTCCCTAGATGCATAGGCTAGGGTTTGATGGACGTTTGCGGAGGAGAAGCCCTCTTGGAAGCTCTACATGTGCGGGGATACTAGCTAGCAACAATGTGTGACACTATGAACTACTTTGCCATGTCCTCAATCTCGATTTCGATGTGCTGAGCTTGAGCGGTAGTACCGCTCATTCACGGGCGGTACTACCGGTTCGAGATTGCGGTACTACCGCTTTGACTAAGTTCACCAATGTTGCTTGTTAGTGTCCTCTTTGATCCTTAAATTCGTGACTTGTGCACTTATCCCCTATTCCCTCCCAAACCTTTGATGTTCACAGGAGCACCTAGGACCCGTGGTGGCGGCAAGGTTAAGCCACCCTCTCGTCGTCATCGAGATGAAGATGAGCAAGAGGAGATCGTTCCCGCTAGACTCACCAAGCGTCAGAGGGAGGCAGCAGCTGGCAAAAGGACCGCTCAGGGTCCTCAAATATCAATGATTGACATCAAGAAGGGCCAATTCATGGAAGTACGAGGGGCCAATCCTTATTTGCTACCAAGAAATTCTCGTCAATGCCCCAATCACTATTTTCATCATGTCAACCAAGAGAGGATCTACAATGAGGTCTATGGGGCTAAGGAGTTCAAATGTTGCCCCCAATACTCCATCAGCATGGACAAGCTCAACTCCAACCTCGAGTACTTTGGAGAAGCGGTGGAGATATGTGAAGAACAAGGTCTTACGCCTCTGATGACCTTCTCTCACAACTTCTCCAAGGAGGTTATTTGCCAATTCTACGCCACGGCTGTGTTCCTTGAGGATGAAGGAGGCTTCCACTCCTTGAAGTGGATGACAAGGGAGCATGTGATGGAGGCCACGTGGAAGGAGTTTGCTAGAGGCATTGGATATGAGCTTCACGACTATGACACCAACATCTTCAAGATCCACCTACAGCCCAAGCCAATGGCCAAAGAGAAGATGGTCGATCTCTACATTCGAGGGAGGATGTTGTGTGGAAGCACCAAAGGCCTCCTTCCCGTCAACGACATCATGAATCGCATCTACCGCAACACCATCAACCCCAAGCACACCAACCATGATGAAGTGCATGGGTTCCTTGTGAACCTTCTTGTGCGTACTCATGAGATGAGGGGCCGCGGCAAGCAACTGGACGTCATGGACTACATTTGGCATGAGATGCGTGATTCTGCATTTCTTCGCAAGCTTCCTCAATATGCTCCCTACATCATGAGGCTCATTTGTCTCAAGAGGGAGCGAGCAGGCCGTGGAGATCTTCTTGAGCAATGCCGGCCCAACATCACTATCCATAAGGAGAAGAGTCCTCTTGTCAAGAATCATGATCTTCCAAGGTACGGCAAGGGAGCTCCCAAGGCCAAGGACGAAGACGAAGCCGATAGTGATGATTCCGACTATGTGCCCAACTCCGTCAAGACCAAGGGCCTCTTCGCGAAGATCACCGCTCGCCTCAAGAAGTCCTTTTGCTTCAAGAGGGACCTTGAAGATAGGATGTATCAAGCTCACCATGACAACAAGAAGATCCACCAACGCCAAAAGGCGATGATGAGGCATATGCAGCTTCCTGTCTCCGAGGGCTCCGACGACAACATCACTCCTCCCGGTGAGTGGAAGTCCAAGCTTACTTGGTCGAGTTCCGAGGACTCCATCCCCGAGCACATTGTTCGTCCCTCTCCACCACCACATGGCAAGGGTCTTGCTCAAGATGAAGACGATGATGATGAAGATGAAGATGAAGAGGAGGAAGATGTTGAGGACGAGGCTGATGAGGATGAAGATGACGACGACGAGGATGATGATGACGAGTGATCCCCTTGGGGCGTTAGTATGCTCTTTGTCCCTTTTTGGTGTCTCGATGCCAAAGGGGGAGAAGTTGATCTATTAGGACGGGATTTGCATGGGGATGCCAAGGGCTTGGTGCTTCGTTTTGGTTCTTTCGGCCTTGGCATCAAACCTTCCCCTAGTTATTTGGAACTTTATTCGTATGTGTGCTTGCTACTCTATTTGTGGATCTCCCGATCCCCCGGTTTTTATTAAGACTTAATCGTTCGTAGCTTAATGGTCTTCACTATTTATCCTTTGATTGGCTACATCAATCCTATGGAGGCTCTTATTATTATGAGTTTGGATTTTCTCAAGGCAAAGGTATGAAAAGTTTCACCCAAACTCTCCTATATGCACTTATACTTGCCTCCATAGTGTGCTTGTGCTATATGATCTTGTCATATGTTCTTAGCACTTGTGCTTGGTTTGTAGAATCTAGGGGGAGTTCCTCTCTAGGATGTGTGCATTTGTATACAAATGCATATTATAAATATGCACACATCTAGGGGGAGCTTTGTCTACTCTTGCAAACCAAATACCTTATCATAATATCCTATGAATTATTGCAAATTCGTGTGTTGTCATCAAACACCAAAAAGGGGGAGATTGTAAGAGCAAGATCTATATCCCTTGTTTTGTGTGTTTGATAACAACACTCGAACAATTCTAACCGTGCACAAAGTTTGTCATTGATAGGTTTGCAAGGTGTACGGTGCCCTCGCCGGACACATTATGATCAGAAGACCGAAGCGTAGTTCTTAGGCTTTCTGGTTTTGTGTGTGTGTGATACGTCCCAAACGTATCCATAATTTCTTATGTTCCATGCTACTTTTACGATGATACTCACATGTTTTATACACATTACATGTCATTATTATGCATTTTCTGGCACTAACCTATTGACGAGATGCCGAAGAGCCAGTTGTTGTTTTCTGCTGTTTTTGGTTTCAGAAATCCTAGTAAGGAAATATTCTCGGAATTGGACGAAATCAACGCCCATGGTCCTATTTTTGCACAAAGCTTCCAGAAGTCCGAGGAGTAAACGAAGTGGGGCCATGAGGCGACGACACGCCAGGGCGGCGCGGCCCAGGCCCTGGCCGCGCGGCCCTGTTGTGTGGGCCCCTCGTGACGCCCCTTGACCTGCCCTTCCGCCTACTTAAGGTCTTCGTCGCGAAACCCCCAGCACCGAGAGCCACGATACGGAAAACCTTCCAGAGACGCCGCCGCCGCCAATCCCATCTCGGGGGATTCAGGAGATCGCCTCCGGCACCCTGCCGGAGAGGGGAATCATCTCCCGGAGGTCTCTTCATCGCCATGATCGCCTCCGGATCGATGTGTGAGTAGTTCACCCCTGGACTATGGGTCCATAGTAGTAGCTAGATGGTCGTCTTCTCCTCATTGTGCTATCATATTAGATCTTGTGAGCTGCCTATCATGATCAAGATCATCTATTTGTAATCCTTCATGTTGTGTTTGTTAGGATCCGATGAATATTGAATACTATGTCAAGTTGATTATCAATCTATCATATATGTTATTTATGTTCTTGCATGCTCTCCGTTGCTAGTAGAGGCTCGGCCAAGTTGATACTTGTGACTCCAAGAGGGAGTATTTATGCTCGATAGTGGGTTCATGCCTCCATTAAATGCTGGACAATGTGACAGAAAGTTCTAAGGTTGTGGATGTGCTCGTTGCCACTAGGGATAAAACATCGATGCTTTGTCTAAGGATATTTGTGTTGATTACATTACGCACCATACTTAATGCAATTGTCTCGTTGTTTACAACTTAATACTGGAGGGGGTTCGGATGATAACCTGAAAGTGCACATTTTAGGCATAGATGCATGCTGGATAGCGGTCTATGTACTTTGTCTTAATGCCCTGATTAAATCTCATAGTACTCATCATGATATATGTATGTGCATTGTTATGCCTTCTTTATTTGTCAATTGCCCAACTATAATTTGTTCACCTAACATCTGCTATCTTATGGGAGAGACACCACTAGTGATCTGTGGACCCCGGTCCTATTCTTTACATCTGAAATACAATCTACTGCAATTGTTCTTTACTGTTCTGTAATGTCCTAGGTTTAGAGATGATCGAGGGGTAGATTTTAGAAAGGGTTGTGCATTGCATTGCAAATGCTGGGAAAATTTCGCGCTTTTAAACAAAAACTGCATCGAAGGGGGACAAGTTTCTCTCTCGACACCTTACAGGGTTAGGGTTTCGAGAGTGCGACAAACTTGCTCTTATTCAACTAAACTAGGGTTTTGGAGAAGAGAGAAGGGATGTTGTTTCACAAACTTAAGTTGCACGATTGAATTCAAACTTAAAGATGAATTTGAATTTCAAATTCAAACATCAAATTGTTATCTCATAATTCACACTTGAGTTAATTCAATAAACAATTATAAGTAATCAAGAATATAAAATAGAACAACAATTATAGAAAGCTCATTAAGGAAAATTGAGCTTTATTAATATTCACACATGATACAATGTCAATTACAATATCCGAAATGAAATATGAAGTTACAACACATTACATAAATTGATGAAATAGAAAAAGAAAGAGGAAAATTGCAAATAATGAAAAATCCTAAACTACAAGACAATCTTGAGCTTGATAATCTTCATGACCATTTGGTCATCATTTTGACCCTGCACATAATCACAACAAATAAAAGTTGTGCCAAGTGGCATAGCCACTTGGCAGGTTAGAAATCAAATAGAATTGGTGAGGATATGACCAAAGCTGCCGAGTTGATCCATTCCAAGTCCAAGTGCACAGCACCAAGCTACACACACACACAGCCTGCTCACAGGGCTGTGTGCATGCATCACACACACACAGTGAGTCACCAAAGGGAAAGGTGGAGCTGTCGACCGCAGAAACAAGGGCCAACCATATAAAAACTTTTCCCCAGTAAACCCTAGCTTAGTCATCGACCAAGCAGCTGGGTAAGTCATCAGGCACCAAGAACAGCTCAAGAACACCAAGAACAAGTGAACAGCCAGAGCTGTTTCACCTATTTCCCAAACACAGAAATTAACCAAGCATCAAGCTCACAAGGAGGAGCAGGGCAAGCACCAGCTCATCACTGAAGCAAACCAACCAACCAGAAGCAAATCCTCTACCACAACAACTTTATCTAGGATCTGGAGTGAGGTATACACGTCATCATGAACAAACCAGATGGTTTTGTTCATAAACTGCACAGGCATGATCACAAGCACATAAAGGGTGGGGTAACCCTGTTTTGATCATCATTTGGTCAGAGACCAAGTGTAACCTGGTAGAAATGGCAAGGAACAGGGATCAATCAAGCCTATAACCATGGTTATGCCAACCGTAACAGGTGGTAGCACCTTCCAAATGGAAACAGGAAAGAAAACCATCCCGTAGACTTAACCAAGTGTAACCAAACTACACTAGCCCTTTTAAGACCATCAGAATATAGACATTTCTATGTCTATTTTCATTTCAACATCAATTATACTGGAAGCCCATGAATGACTACCAGTAATATTGCACAGTAGCACACAGAAGAGGTAGGAGCAACCTTTCCTAGCACACAAAGCATTGCTAGGGTCACAACAACTACCTAGTCACACAGAAAAGCCACAAGAGAAGCATATCATCACTCCAAGGAGTTCATGCATCACAGGAGGTGCCAACACATGTTGGTTTCCATCCAAATAGGCCATAAGATGCACCGGATCACTACCGCATCGAGCGGATCATGTCTGTTGTCAGAGATAGGAAGCTAAGCTTCACTGACAAGCATGGGTAAATAAAACAACACCCACACAGATGTATCCAGAGGTAGCAAATTCCTCAATCAACCACCAGATTTACTTTCACAAGCCACATCAACCACCAGTACTTGGTGGGGAGCTGGATCCACAAGCAACAGCAGCATTTGAAATGAATCCATACAAATTTATAAGCCACAGGAAGCCCTGATGATCACAGGATCATTCAAAGCCATAAATTAACCAACCATTGCATCACAGATAATCAAATACATAAAATATAATTGTAACCAGTAGCACACCAACTAGATATGGAGTTACTTAGCCATGACACAAGCTGAACTAAGCTTTACAGTGAAGAAAGGCCAAGAGCACTACACAGATAGCACTGTTTCTTGCAAATTAGCAAGGACCACACACCTCAATCAAGCCAGAACTAGTAATTGAATACACTTGATGATTCAGATGAAGTAGCATCAAGAAAAGAGGTACAGGGAAGTAGCAGCACAAGCACAAGCCTGAATTCATAAGCAATGGCCATGATAGCAGCATATGCATAGCAATAGAGCAAGCACCACAGCTAGCAGTTACAGCAGCAGCACAGAAGCATAACAACACCAGCACAGTAGCACATGAACAGGCTAGCAAGGCACAGCAGCAGCACATCGTCACGGCAAGCATCTCAACATGGAGATGCAGGCCAGTGGCTGAGCAAGGCGAAGAGGATGAGGAGATAAGTGAGTAGAGCAGAGAGGGAGAGTAGGAGGCGAGGGATACTGACCGGTGAAGCGAAGTGCAGGGCACGGCCATGGCGGCCACGGCGGCACACGCTGAGGACGCAGCAGCGCCAGGCCAGGCCAGGCCATGGCGGCGCCACGGCACCAGCACCACCACGGTCAGGCACGGCGGCGTCACGGCATCTGAAGCGTCGGTGGCGACGAGATCGCCACGACACTCCACGCCAGGCGACCAGAGACGAAGGGGGGCAAGACGAGCAGGCGGCGCTTCACAAATCGCCGCGGTGGATCCGAAGCGCCATTGAACGGCGGATCAGATGCGCCATATCTCGCCGGCGGCGACGACCGGAGATGGCCGGAAGAATTCGGTGAAGGGGGCGGCGACACGGGGGTCGCCAGAGCCCGTGAGGGCTAGGGTTCGTGCGCGAGTGGGGAAGAAGGGGTCGGTGCGACCGACCGAGCCACGAGTGGCTCGGGTTAGGGTTAACCCACTGGGCCACCCTGACAGGTGGGCCCAGGGGCAAATATGTCTTTTCATAAAGTCCATTAAATACAGAAACTTTGAAATTGTATAAAAAATGATTAATAGCTCTAAAAAAATAATTAAAAATATGAAAATAGATCAGTATAAAATTCTCTATCATAATAAAATACAAAAGGGAATTTTTGAAGACAACTAAGAATAAGTCTTCATTTGATGAATTAAATAATCATTTAAATCACACATATAATTTTCAATAATAAAGATAAGTCCATTAATGCATTTGGATTTCAAAAACACCTTGACAACATTTCAAGGTTGTATTTACCCTAAACGAGTATCTCCAAATCTATCTTAGTATTAACCTCTCATAAAATAACAACGACATCGGAAGGGGGGAACAAACCCTAAAACTGGAATCATGCATAATTGCTTCTTTAACCATTGCCCTTATCGGACAATGATGCTATTTTTCAGAGACAGAGGACAAGGGTCAGTCCACACCTTCCAACTGCAAAACTTTGCAGTGTTCAGGCAAGTTCATCACTTGCTCATGTCATTTGAGTATTTCTATCAAATTACTTGCAAAATATTATGGTTATCACTATCGCATAAAAATCAAAACCACTACTTTCATAACTATGAATATGACTATGTGGTGGGCAATGGAACCATGGATTGTGTTGATATGGTGGAGGTTCCATTGCAAGGGTTCATATCCATCTAGGATTAAACAACAAATGTCGCCAGTGATTCTTGTGCCGTAATAACCGTGTTAACCATAAGATCCGGAGTGGGACGGAGTAGTCAAAAGTGTTTCCACCTCTCGTACATCAATGGATGTGCTTACCGTAGACACTTGACCCAGGTTGGGCAAGCGGTGGGGTGGGGATCCCATTCTAATTCCCCACGGTAAGTGGTCTATGATGGGTTGCAGCTACCGACGAAGGAGTTTGGTTAACGAGTCCCAGACTGTCGTCGTGGTCGGGGTCCATCCTTAATTGGTATAAGAGGACCGGCGAGGACCCAGGGTCGGGGTTTGCAACAAAGGGTGGGTGTGCGAGGTAGCGGAGGAACATGATTGGCTAGACCTTATACCGGGCCTCACACCATAGGAAGTGTGGACGGGAAAGCTGCCCGGTTGGCACCAAGGTTAAGATCTCTTATGGGTAAAGCAACACACCTCTGCAGAGTGTAAAGAACCGTGACCTGTCACTCCCTATTCCGGGATATGGAACTACGAACGCAGCCGGAAAGGAGCTCCATGAAGTTCTAGTAAACCGGTGAAGGCTGACGGACATAGCTCTTTGGAATAAAAGCAATCTCTTGAAGAAATGTTTATCAAAACTTGCATTGGTATTAGACTTTCTGGTCTAATATCGTAGCTAGAGCATT
This sequence comes from Lolium rigidum, assembly GCF_022539505.1. Taxonomy (NCBI): domain Eukaryota; kingdom Viridiplantae; phylum Streptophyta; class Magnoliopsida; order Poales; family Poaceae; genus Lolium; species Lolium rigidum. The sequence continues at coordinate 135,284,746 of NC_061509.1, read as the reverse complement.
AAAACACCTCTTATCTATAATGAACTTGTTGAGTACGCTCGTACTCATACCACTCTTAAATCCCATGCTTAGATTCTCTGAATCGTCTGGAGGAGGACTACGACAACAATGAAGGAGCCGAGATCATCGGCTATGAAGAACCAGAACTCTCTGGAGGTATCGAGGGCGTAGACTACCTCATCGTCTACGGAACCGGGGAGGCTTCCGGAGGAGATCAAGCCTGAACATCTCGAGTAGTAGTAGAAGCCAAGCAGTCCGAACTCTTAGTATTTAGCTGCTCGAAGAAATAAATGTAAACTTAATGAGACTCTTATATTGTAAGCTAAGTTGGGTTCGCCTCGAACCCAGGAGTATTCCTCTTAGGACCCAAGAGGAGCTCCGAGACAACATGTGTGTGATATTTGTAATAATAAATGAATGAGTTATGGACCTGCTATGTTCTGTTGTACTACTCTGAGGGATGTAATATTTGCGGAATGGTACTTCGTGAATGTTATATCAACGATCGGCATACTACAACATGCAGGTGGTATGCGGGGTCACCACGATTGGTATCAGAGCAAAAGCTTTGACCTTAGGTTGGAACCTAGTAAATGGGATCGAACGTTAGGAGTCAAATAGGACTAGTAAAGAATTATCTAAAAATATGGTGTATATTCAATTGAGAATAAAACAATCATATCTTTTAGTGCGATAATTCTTTATTATCTCTATTATGATGCATTATTACTAATCTCATAATCTTTCTATTTCTACAGCCAACATGGCAAGTTCACGTCCCGGACGAAACGTGAAAGTGATGGATTCCACACTGAGTGAATATGAAGGAGGACTCGCAGATATTCTACGAGCCATGTTACTTGAATTTGGGTGTGAACCCCAGATTCAAGTAAAGAAATACATGTACTATGATGGTACTGTATTGGCCAAGTGTAGGGTAGGGCTACGACTTCCCGAATCTTTGGGAATGAGCGTAGTAATGCTAGCGGGGAAGCCGTAACTATGAACACAGCCTACCATATAGCCGTTATGAGAGCCATAACCGATATTCGGGAGCATAAGACGAAAGAGCTTATGGGTTCCGAATTCACCCACATTCCTCATCTGGAAGAGGAAGATGATCCCATGCTTAACCATTTCAAATATGCAAAACGCAAACCAGCAGAAGCCGCAAAATACATGGACAATAGCCGCAACTTACTATCATTGTTCTTTCAGTTGAACCGTCATTTGACGGGAGCAATTGATACAATGCTAGAGGAGTTTACTGAACCCAAGGAGGAGACAAATGGGAAGGAACCTATGGAGAATGAGGTGCACACACCAGTCTACTCAGCTGGTGACTATATTAGTATTGACCACCCTGAACGAGAAACTACACCCATTACACTCGGGAACTATCTTAGTAGTTCCTACAGAGGATATGAGGGTGGAGAGGAATCCGGAAACAATCAGCGTTCCGTGACTCCTATAGAGAACTCCACGGGTTGGCGTTGGGGGTCTGATACTGGAACTCATAGTACCTCAGCGTATTATGACGGGGAGATGAATGAAGATGCCACGACCCAGCACCAGAGTTATCCGTGGAATGAGGAAGAAGTTGGAGGGTATCCGACACAGGTTGAGTCGGATACGAATGTAGGAAATACCTATGGTGTAGGTACAGGAGAGTACACCCGATGGGTGGACTACGATGCACTGAATGATCAGTTCGTGAACACTGATTTCTCCCTAGGATCATCATCTGATTCCAACTACCAGCCAACGGGGAGACCTTATGTTCCAGGTTTTGTCAGGAGAACGACACGTTCGACCGGATGGAAGCCTGGAATGTATCGGGAGTGAAGATCGACTAGAGACTACCAAAGGAAGCAGGACTACAATACACAAGTACCACGTGTATTGTAGTGTGTAATATTTTGTAGAAATTTGTACATATACTTTAATAAGTGAGTTTGCATACTCACATCAACTTGAGTATTGTAATAAGACCACTTAAGTATGTATATACATGGTATATGTTTTGTATGATTTGGATTTGCTTCTTGATTTCCATTGCGTGACTAGTTCTGTGCACAATGTCGAGCTCAGAAAACTTGCGCATGGAGTAATTATGAGTATCATCTTGTGTTGCAGAACTAGGGGAAAATGTCGGGATTGACGGGTGAGGAGAGTGAAGCGCAGCGCATGGAGCGCGAGGCGAAACAAAAGGAAGAGGCTGACGAAGCAGCCAGGAATCAGTTTCCACCACCACCACCACCCATGACGCAGCAGAATTTCGTCCAGTACATGCAGCTGGTGGAGGAACGACAACGTGTGACGTTGGAGCAGCAAAAGAAATTCTTTCAAGAGCTGCTGCAACAGAACCGGGTAGAGAGACCCGAGAACCCGGGAGTCACCCTAGCAGACTTCCAGAATACCAAGCCTATATCTTTCGCATACGCGCCCGAGCCAATGGACGCGGAAGACTGGCTTATGGACACTGAGCGAAAGCTCAACACTGTTGGTTGCAACGACCTGGAGAAGGTCCGTTATGCTACACACTTGTTGTGTGGACCTGCCGCATCATGGTGGGACAACATCGTAGCCGTTTATCCGGCTGAGAAGGTATTTACCTGGGAGGAGTTTAAGAGGAAGTTCAGGGAATCCAATGTCCCTGAAAGCATAGTGGAACTAAAGCGTCGAGAATTTGAAAATCTCGAGCTGAAGGACAAGGCCATCCTGACCTATGTCGGGGAGTTCTCAAAGCTGTCCCGTACGCCGTTGAGGAGGTCAACACCGAGGACAAGAAGAAGAAGAGATTTCCGAAGGGGTTAAGTCCCCAGCTCAAGGTACAACTCCGAATGATGAGAGCAACTCGAGTTCCAAGAGTTGGTGGATGCAGCCATCACTCTTGAAGATGACTTCAAACAACTGCAAGAAGAGAAGAGGAAGAAGGCCAAGTTTGAGCCTAAGAGGTTTGTTAGCAACAAGCCCAATACCAGCTTGAGTTTCAAGCCAAGGTACAACAACAATAACAACAACAACAACCAGAGGAGGAACCAAGGATATCAGTCTGCAAACCAGATTATATGTCATAACTGTGGATTCAAAGGACATGTTGCGAAAGATTGTAAGAAGCCAAGGATCATATGTTTTGGTTGTCGCCAGGAGGGGCACATGATGAAAGATTGCCCCAACAAGAAAAACGGAGGAGGTCAGTCAGGAGGAGGTGGAAGCCGAGGAGGAAACACCGGAGGGAACTGGAAGAATAAGAAGCCCTTCGGCAAGCTGAACTGCACCAGTCTGGAGGAGGTGGTCAACTCCGATCAGGCGGTGATAGGTACGCTCCGTATACTCACTCATCCCGGCAAAGTACTTTTTGATACCGGTGCAACTACATCATTCATTTCTCAACAATTCATCATCAAACATGGGATTAGTTGCACTAAGTTAGATACACCCATAACCATACTTTCACGTGGGGGAACGATAGTAGTAACTCATACCAAACAAAAACAAGTCATTATGATCAATAAGTGCGCTTTTGACGCAGACATGTTCATTTTACCGATGAAGGACATTGATGTCATTCTTGGTATGAACTGGTTGGAAACTAATGGAGCATTGATCGACTGTGTGAACAAGACGGTATCGTTGAAAAGTCCCGATGGAAGTAGAATGATTTACCAAGGCGACAAACATACACAGATTGAAGTGGAGCTACAGCTAAACAGCACGAAGGAGGTGAAATTAGAGGATATACCTGTAGTAAATGAATTCCAGGATGTGTTTCCTAAGGAATTACCTGGAATGCCACCAGATAGGGAGATAGAATTCACTATCGACCTAATTCCCGGAACAGCTCTGATTGCTAAAGCACCATATAAGATGGGGCCTAAGGAGTTGAAAGAACTTAAGGAGCAATTGGATGACTTGGAACAGAAAGGATTCATACAAGAAAGTGTTTCACCATGGGGATCACCTGTGATCTTCGTAGATAAAAGAGATGGAGGAAGAAGGATGTGTGGAGACTACAGGAATCTGAACAACGTCACAATCAAGAACAAGTATCCACTACCAAGAATACAAGATCTATTTGATCAAGTTAGAGGAGCGGGAGTCTTTTCAAAAATTGATCTAAGATCCGGTTATCACCAGATCAAGATCAAGAAGGAAGACGTTCCGAAAACTGCCTTTGTCTCAAGGTATGGACATCATGAATACCTTGTAGTGCCATTTGGATTAACCAATGCCCCAGCAATTTTCATGAATCTCATGAATAAGATTTTCATGCCATGTCTAGACAAGTTCGTCATCGTATTCATCGATGTTATCTTGATTTATTCCAAAGATAAAGCTGAACATGCTGAACATCTGAAGATAGTGTTGCAAACACTAAGAGAACATCAACTCTATGCCAAATTCAGCAAGTGTGAATTTTGGCTAGATCAAGTAGAATTCCTTGGTCATGTCATTAGTAAAGATGGAATAGCTGTTAACCCGAGCAAGGTAGCAGCAGTTCTAGAATGGGAAGCACCCAAGACTGTCAAGGAGATCCGAGGATTCCTAGGAATGGCAGGATATTACCGGAGGTTCATTGAAGGATTCTCCAAAATAGCAGGACCAATGACCGAGCTGTTAAGGAAGAATACACCATTCGTGTGGTCAGAGGAGTGTGAGAAGAGTTTTCAAACTCTAAAAGAGAAACTCACCACAGCACCAGTATTAGCAGTTCCGGAGGTAGGCAAAGATTACACCGTGTACTGCGACGCATCCAAGCATGGATTGGGTTGCGTACTCATGCAAGATCGGAAAGTAATATCTTATGGATCAAGGCAACTCAGACCTCATGAGGTGAATTATCCAACACATGATCTAGAGCTAGCAGCAGTGGTATTTGCACTTAAAACATGGAGGCATTTTCTCTATGGAGCCAAGTGTGAGCTCTATACGGATCATAAAAGTCTCAAATATTTCTTCACTCAGAAGGAACTCAATATGAGTGCGTAAAAGATGGCTAGAACTAATCAAGGATTATGATTTGACCATCAATTATACTCCAGGAAAGGCTAATGTTGTAGCGAGATGCTTTGAGTAGGAAGAGCACTCGGAGGAGTGGAACAAGAGTTATCACCGGAGTTGAGGAAGGAAATAAGCCAAGCCCAGATACAACTTTGGGAGAAAGAAGCTCATGAAGGATTATCGGCTTTACAAGTAGCCGATGAGCTAAATGTCAACCTGAAGAACGAGATAATGATGGGTCAATTGGACGATCCATTCATCATGGAGGAGATGAGAAGGATAGATGAAGGAAGACCATCAGAATTTCACCGAGGAGAATCAGGATCACTGTGGTTTCAGAAGAGAATTTGCGTTCCGGATATTGCTGAAATCAAGGAAGTAATACTCCGGGAAGCCCATCAAACACCGTACTCTATTCACCCGGGAAGTACGAAGATGTACATGGATCTAAAGGAGTTATTCTGGTGGAACAACATGAAGAGAGAGATAGCACAATATGTGGCGGAATGTCATACCTGCCAACGGGTGAAGGCTGAACACCAGAGTCCGGCAGGAAAGTTACAACCTTTACCCATTCCAGAATGGAAATGGGAGGAGATAGGAATGGATTTCATCACCGGACTACCCATGACTAATAAAAAGAAGGACATGATATGGGTAATCGTGGACCGGTTGACGAAAAGTGCACACTTCTTAGCGGTAAACCAGCAAGATAAAGGAGAGAAACTCATCGATCTTTACATCAAAGAGATCGTGAGTAAACATGGAGTGCCCAAGAAGATCGTGTCGGATCGAGGATCCGTGTTCACGTCGCATTCTGGAAGCAATTACATGAAGCTTTAGGATCCAAGTTGGACTATAGCACCGCCTATCATCCTCAGACAGGTGGACAAACAGAGAGAACTAACCAGATCTTAGAGGATATGCTTAGGGCTTGTGCCCTAGACTTCGGAGGATCATGGGAGGAGCACTTGCCACTAGCAGTTCATACAATAATAGCTATCAAAGCAGCATCAAGATGGCACCGTTCGAAGCCCTGTATGGAAGGAAGTGTAGATCACCCATATGTTGGTATGAAGCTAGAGAAAGCAAGGAGTTCAATCCTGATTATGTCAAAGAAAAGCAACAAATCATTGACATTATAAGAGATAGATTGAAGATAGCCCAAAGCCGACAAAAGAGTTACGCAGATCAGAAGAGAAGAACATGGGAGACACAAGTTGGAGACATGGTATATCTCAAGGTGAGCCCGATGAAAGGACTTCAGAGGTTTGGAGTAAAAGGAAAGCTAAGCCCTAGGTACATCGGACCTTTCAAGATTCTGAGTCAAAACCGAGGGTTAGCCTTCGAATTAGAACTACCGGGAAGGTTATCTCAAGTTCACAATGTATTCCATGTGTCACAACTCAGGAAATGCTTAAAGACCCCAGATGAGCCAGTATCACATGCTGAGCTCGAGTTACAACCAGAATTGACTTACATTGAGAAGCCAGCCAAGATTCTCGAGGAGAGCTGGAAACAACTCAGAAATAAAGCTATAAAGTACTGCAAGATACAATGGAAGCATCACCCCGAGAGGGAAGCCACCTGGGAAAAGGAAGAAGACCTGAGGAAAACATACCCTGAGCTGTTCAGGTATTACAACCACAACTTCGGGACGAAGTTTTCTTTAAGAGGGAAAGGCTGTAATGTCCCAGGTTTAGAGATGATCGAGGGGTAGATTTTAGAAAGGGTTGTGCATTGCATTGCAAATTCTGGGAAAATTTCGCGCTTTTAAACAAAAACTGCATCGAAGGGGGACAAGTTTCTCTCTCGACACCTTACAGGGTTAGGGTTTCGAGACTGCGACAAACTTGCTCTTATTCAACTAAACTAGGGTTTTGGAGAAGACAGAAGGGATGTTGTTTCACAAACTTAAGTTGCATGATTGAATTCAAACTTAAAGATGAATTTGAATTTCAAATTCAAACATCAAATTGTTATCTCATAATTCACACTTGAGTTAATTCAATAAACAATTATAAGTAATCAAGAATATAAAATAGAACAACAATTATAGAAAGCTCATTAAGGAAAATTGAGCTTTATTAATAATCACACATGATACAATGTCAATTACAATATCCAGAAATGAAATATGAAGTTACAACACATTACATAAATTGATGAAATAGAAAAAGAAAGAGGAAAATTGCAAATAATGAAAAATCCTAAACTACAAGACAATCTTGAGCTTGATAATCTTCATGACCATTTGGTCATCATTTTGACCCTCGCACATAATCACAACAAATAAAGTTGTGCCAAGTGGCATAGCCACTTGGCAGGTTAGAAATCAAATAGAATTGGTGAGGATATGACCAAAGCTGCCGAGTTGATCCATTCCAAGTCCAAGTGCACAAGCACTAGGCTACACACACACACAGCCCGCTCACGTGGCCGTGTGCATGCATCACACACACACAAGGTGAGTCACCAAAGGGAAAGGTGGAGCTGTCGACCGCAGAAACAAGGGCCAACCATATAAAAACTTTTCCCCAAGAAACCCTAGCTCGCTCATCGACCAAGCAGCTGGGTAAGTCATCGTGCACCAAGAACGAGCTCAAGAACACCAAGAACAGGTGAACAGACCAGAGTCGTTTCACCTATTTCCCAAACACAGTAAATTAACCAAGCATCAAGCTCACAAGGAGGAGCAGTGGCAAGCACCAGCTCATCACCGAAGCAAACCAACCAACCGAAGCAAATCCTCTACCACAACAACTTTATCTAGGAGCTGGAGTGAGGTATACACGTCATCATGAACAAACCAGATGGTTTTGTTCATAAACTGCACAGGCATGATCACAAGCACATAAAGGGTGGGGTAACCCTGTTTTGATCATCATTTGGTCAGAGACCAAGTGTAACCTGGTAGAAATGGCAAGGACCAGGGATCAATCAAGCCTATAACCATGGTTATGCCAACCGTAATCAGATGGTAGCACCTTCCAAATGGAAACAGGAAAGAAAACCATCCCGTAGACTTAACCAAGTGTAACCAAACTACACTAGCCCTTTTAAGACCATCGAATATAGATATTTCTATGTCTATTTTCATTTCAACATCAATTATACTCGGAAGCCCATGAATGACTACCAGTAATATTGCACAGATAGCACACGAAGAGGTAGGAGCAACCTTTCCTAGCACACAAAGCATTGCTAGGGTCACAACAACTACCTAGTCACACAGAAAAGCCACAAGAGAAGCATATCATCACTCCAAGGAGTTCATGCATCACAGGAGGTGCCAACACATGTTGGTTTCCATCCAAATAGGCCATAAGATGCACCAGATCACTACTACATCAGGCAGATCATGTCTGTTGTCAGAGATAGGAAGCTAAGCTTCACTGACAAGCATGGGTAAATAAAACAACACCCACACAGATGTATCCAGAGGTAGCAAATTCCTCAATCAACCGCCAGATTTACTTTCACAAGCCACAAGCAACCACCGATACTTGGTGGGGAGCCGGATCCACAAGCAACAGACGAAGCATTTGAAATGAATCCATACAAATTTATAAGCCATAGGAAGCCCTGATGATCACAGGATCATTCAAAGCCATAAATTAACCAACCATTGCATCACAGATAATCAAATACATAAAATATAATTGTAACCAGTAGCACACCAACTAGATATGGAGTTATTTAGCCATCACACAAGCTGAACTAAGCTTTACAGTGAAGAAAGGCCAAGAGCACTACACAGATAGCACTGTTTCTTGCAAACTAGCAAGGACCACACACCTCAATCAAGCCAGAACTAGTAATTGAATACACTTGATGATTCAGATGAAGTAGCATCAAGAACAGAGGTACAGGGAAGTAGTAGCACAAGCACAAGCCTGAATTCATAAGCAATGGCCATGATAGCAGCATATGCATAGCAATAGAGCAAGCACCACAGCTAGCAGTTACAGCAGCAGCACAGAAGCATAACAACACCAGCACAGTAGCACATGAAAAGGCTAGCAAGGCACAGCAGCAGCACATCGTCACGGCAAGCATCTCAACATGGAGATGCAGGCCAGTGGCTGAGCAAGGCGAAGAGGATGAGGAGATAAGTGAGCAGAGCAGAGAGGGAGAGTAGGAGGCGAGGGATACTAACCGGTGAAGCAAAGCGCATGGCACGGCCATGGCGGCCACGGCGGCACACGCCGAGGACGCAGCAGCGCCAGGCCAGGCCAGGCCATGGCGGCGCCACGGCACCAGCACCACCACGGTCAGGCACGGCGGCGTCACGGCATCTGAAGCGTCGGTGGCGACGAGATCGCCACGACACTCCACGCCAGGCGACCAGAGACGAAGGGGGGCAAGACGAGCAGGCGGCGCTTCACAAATCACCGCGGTGGATCCGAAGCGCCATTGAACGGCGGTTCAGATGCGCCATATCTCGCCGGCGGCGACGGCCGGAGATGGCCGGAACAATTCGGTGAAGGGGGCGGCGACACGGGGGTCGCCAGAGCCCGTGAGGGCTAGGGTTCGTGCGCGAGTGGGGAAGAAGGGGTCGGTGCGACCGACCGAGCCACGCGTGGCTCGGGTTAGGGTTAACCCGCTGGGCCACCCTGACAGGTGGGCCCAGGGGCAAATATGTCTTTTCATAAATTCCATTAAATACAGAAACTTTGAAATTGTATAAAAAATGATTAATAGCTCTAAAAAAATAATTAAAAATATGAAAATAGATCAGTATAAAATTCTCTATCATAATAAAATACAAAAGGGAATTTTTGAAGACAACTAAGAATAAGTCTTCATTTGATGAATTAAATAATCATTTAAATCACACATATAATTTTCAATAATAAAGATAAGTCCATTAATGCATTTGGATTTCAAAAACACCTTGACAACATTTCAAGGTTGTATTTACCCTAAACAGAGTATCTCCAAATCTATCTTAGTATTAACCTCTCATAAAATAACAACGACATCGGAAGGGGGAACAAACCCTAAAACTGGAATCATGCATAATTGCTTTTTTAACCATTGCCCTTATCGGACAATGATGCTATTTTTCAGAGACAGAGGACAAGGGTCAGTCCACACCTTCCAACTGCAAAACTTTGCAGTGTTCAGGCAAGTTCATCACTTGCTCATGTCATTTGAGTATTTCTATCAAATTACTTGCAAAGTATTATGGTTATCACTATCGCATAAAAATCAAAACCACTACTTTCATAACTATGAATATGACTATGTGGTGGGCAATGGAACCATGGATTGTGTTGATATGGTGGAGGTTCCATTGCAAGGGTTCATATCCATCTAGGATTAAACAACAAATGTCACAAGTGATTCTTGTGCCGTAATAACCGTGTTAACCATAAGATCCGGAGTGGGACGGAGTAGTCAAAAGTGTTTCCACCTCTCGTACATCAACGGATGCGCTTACCGTAGACACTTGACCCAGGTTGGGCAAGCGGTGGGGTGGGGATCCCATTCTAATTCCCCACGGTAAGTGGTCTATGATGGGTTGCAGCTACCGACGAAGGAGTTTGGTTAACGAGTCCCAGACTGTCGTCGTGGTCGGGGTCCATCCTTAATTGGTATAAGAGGACCGGCGAGGACCCAGGGTCGGGGTTTGCAACAAAGGGTGGGTGTGCGAGGTAGCGGAGGAACATGATTGGCTAGACCTTATACCGGGCCTCACACCATAGGAAGTGTGGACGGGAAAGCTGCCCGGTTGGCACCAAGGTTAAGATCTCTTATGGGTAAAGCAACACACCTCTGCAGAGTGTAAAGAACTGTGACCAGTCACTCCCTGTTCCGGGATATGGAACTACGAACGCAGCCGGAAAGGAGCTCCATGAAGTTCTAGTAAACCGGTGAAGGCTGACGGACATAGCTCTTTGGAATAAAAGCAATCTCTTGAAGAAATGTTTATCAAAACTTGCATTGGTATTAGACTTTCTGGTCTAATATCGTAGCTAGAGCATTAAAACACCTCTTATTTATAATGAACTTGTTGAGTACGCTCGTACTCATACCACTCTTAAATCCCATGCTTAGATTGTCTGAATCGTCTGGAGGAGGACTACGACAACAATGAAGGAGCCGAGATCATCGGCTATGAAGAACCAGACCTCTCTGGAGGTATCGAGGGCGTAGACTACCTCATCGTCTATGGAACCGGGGAGGCTTCCGGAGGAGATCAAGCCTGAACATCTCGAGTAGTAGTAGCAGCCGAGCAGTCCGAACTCTTAGTATTTAGCTGCTCGAAGAAATAAATGTAAACTTAATGAGACTCTTATATTGTAAGCTAAGTTGGGTTCGCCTCGAACCCAGGAGTATTCCTCTTAGGACCCAAGAGGAGCTCCGAGACAACATGTGTGTGATATTTGTAATAATAAATGAATGAGTTATGGACCTGCTATGTTTTGTTGTACTACTCTGAGGGATGTAATATTTGCGGAATGGTACTTCGTGAATGTTATATCAACGACTGGCATACTACAACATGCAGTGGTATGCAGGGTCCCTACATGTTCTTTGCAAACAAACATCATCATCCACACTATACATCTAATCCTCTGTTTACAGCAAGCCGGTGAGATTGACAACCTCACTGTTACGTTGGGGCAAAGTTATGTGATTGTGTTGTGCAGGTTCCACGTTGGCGCCGGAATCCCTGGTGTTGCGCCGCACTACACTCCTCCGCCATCAACCTTCAATGTGCTTCTTGACTCCTACTGGTTCGATTAAACCTTGGTTTCTTATCGAGGGAAACTTGCTGCCGTGCGCATCACACCTTCCTCTTGGGGTTCCCAACGGACGTGTCAACTACACGCATCAAGCAAATTTCTGGCGCCGTTGCCGGGGAGATCAAGACACGCTGCAAGGGGAGTCTTCCACATCCAATCTCTTTACTTTGTTTTTGTCTTGCTTTATTTTATTTACTGCTTTGTTTGCTCTTATATCAAAAACACAAAAAAATTAGTTGCTAGATTTACTTTATTTACTGTCTTGTTCTCCATATTAAAAACACAAAAAAATTAGTTACTTGCACTTTACTTTTGTTACCATGTCTAGCTCTGCACCTATTACTTCTTCACCTGAGGAATTAGTCTTCACTTTTAAACAAGGGGATGAGGAGAGTTTTAAAGATGCTTGGTCTAGAATTTTTGATTCTTATCGTAAAGCTGAACCTCAAATGACTCGAAGTTTGCTCCTTAGTAACTTTTATTTTGGGCTTATGATTCACTATAGATATGCCTTGGATGCTGTAGTGGGAGGAGATTTCCTTCATTGCGATGGGGATCAAGCTTTTAATGCCATAAAAAAATTGGTTGCATCACATAGTTCAGCTAATAACTTTGCTTCAGCTCTTATTAGCATTTATAATAGATTAAACACTCTTGAGACAAGTGCATCTTGCTTGGAAAACAATTATAGTTATGTTCGTAACCGTCTTGATCAAGTTTTGGTGAACTCTGAACCTTCAACATGGGACCCTACTATTAAAGTTGTTATAGGTGGTGAAACTTTTCATGCCAATTGTGATATTATGTCTGAATTTTGCCTTATGCCTAAGAGTATTTATGAATCTTTGACACTTTGGGGACTCGTTGAAGGGGAGAAGGAATAACTCTTATTGATAACTCGTTATAACTCCTAAGGGAATAGCCGAGGGTGTGCATACAACCATTCTTGGAAGAACAATATCCACCGATTATCTTGTTATTGAATGTGTAGGAACAGGACAAATCACACTCGGAAGATCCCCGCTGAAACTATTGGGAGCAGTCATAGATGTGGGAGAAGGCACCCTAAAATTCACCTCTACACCGGGAGGTAGACATGTATTCCCTAAATCAAAGAGTAAGAAAAAGAATAAGAAAGGTAGGCGTAAAGCCCGAGGTAATGTTGATGCTTCATCTCTTGATAATACTTGATACACACTTTCTGCGCCTAGCTGAAAGGCGTTTTAAAGAAAAGCGCTTATGGGAGACAACCTATTATTTTACTTCTGCACTCTATTTTATATTTGAGTCTTGGAAGTTGTTACTACTGTAGCAACCTCTCCTTATCTTTATTTTATTGCATTGTTGTGCCAAGTAAAGTCTTTGATAGTAAAGCCAATACTAGATTTGGATTACTGCGCAGGAACAGATTTCTTGCTGTCACGAATTTGAGCAGTAGTCCCTGTAGAAAAATTAAAAAAATCTTCCAATTTACGTGCGTGATCCTCAGATATGTACGCAACTTTCATTAAATTTGGGCATTTTCATCTGAGCAAGTATGATGCCTCTTTAAAATTCGTCTTTACGGACTGTTCTGTTTTGACAGATTCTGCCTTTTATTTCGCATTGCATGTTTTGCTATGTTTGATGGATTTCTTTGTTCCATTAACTTTCAGTAGCTTTGTGCAATGTCCAGAAGTGTTAAGAATGATTATGTCACCTCTGAATACATGAATTATGCACTGACCCTCTAATGAGTTTGTTTCGAGTTTGGTGTGGAGGAAGTTTTCAAGGGTCAAGAGAGGAGGATGATACAATATGATCAAGAAGAGTGAAAAGTCAAAGCTTGGGGATGCCCCTGTGGTTCATCCCTGCATATTTTAAGAAGACTCAAGCGTCTAAGCTTGGGGATGCCCAAGGAATCCCTTCTTCATCGACAACTTATCAGGTTCCTCTAGTGAAACTATATTTTTATTCCGTCACATCTTATGTGCTTTATTTGGAGCGTCTGTTTGTTTTTGTTTTTGTTTGAATAAATCAGATCCTAGCATTCTTTGTTTGGGAGAGAGACACGCTCCGCTGTTTCGTATGAACACATGTGTTCTTAGATTTATCTTTAATGTTCATTGCGAAATTTGAACTACTTCATTCATTGTTATATGGTTGGAAACGGAAAATGCCGCATGTGGTAAATGGTTTAATGTCTTGAATAATGTGATACTTGGCAATTGTTGTGCTCATATAGATCTTGTTTAAGCTCTTGCATCATGTACCTTGTACTCATTAATGAATAACTACATAGAGCTTGTTAAAATTTGGTTTGCATGATTGATCTCTAGAGTCTAGATATTTTCTGGTTGAGATGTTTGAACAACAAGGAGACAATATAAAGTCTTATAATAGTTACAATATGTTCATATGTGAGCTTTGCTGCACTTTTTATACTTGAGTTTGCTTCAAACAACCTTGCTAGCCTAGCCTTGTATTGAGAGGAATTCTTCTCGTGCATCCAAATCCTTGAGCCAATAACCATGCCATTTGTGTCCACCATACCTACCTACTACATGGTATTTCTCCGCCATTCCAAAGTAAATTACTTGAGTGCTACCTTTAAAATTTCTATTCTTTGTCTTTGCAATATATAGCTCATGGGACAAATAGCTTAAAAACTATCGTGGTGAAGAATATGTACTTATGTGTCTTATTTCTTAATAAGTTGCTTGTTGAGCGGTAACCATGTTTTCTGGGGACGCCATCAACTTTTACCTTTGTTGAATATCATGTGAGTTGCTAAGCATGTTCGGCTTGTCTGAAGTAACAGCGATTTTCATGATCAAATGGTTTGAGTATGCATACTGTTAGAGAAGAACATTGGGCCGCTAACTAAAGCCATGATTCATGGTGGAGGTTTCAGTGTGGACAACTAATCCTCAATCTCTTATGAGAATATTAATTGTTGTTGAATGCTTATGCATTAAAGAGGAGTCCATTATCTGTTGTCTATGTTGTCCCGGTATGGATGTCTAAGTTGAGAATAATCAAAAGCGAGAAATCCAATGCGAGCTTTCTCCTTAGACCTTTGTACAGGCGGCATAGAGGTACCCCTTACTTTATTGTTGAGTCAGTTTGCCTATTCCATCTATCTTAGAAGCAAACACTTGTATCAACTGTGTGCATTGATTCTTACATGTTTACTTATTGCACTTGTTATATTACTTTGTGTTGACAATTATCCATGAGATATACATGTTGAAGTTGAAAGCAACCGCTGAAACTTTTATCTTCCTTTGTGTTGCTTCAATACCTTTACTTTGAATTTATTGCTTTATGAGTAACTCTTATGCAAGTCTTATTGATGCTTATCTTGAAAGTATTATTCATGAAAAGTCTTTGCTATATGATTCATTTGTTTACTCATTATCTTCATCATTGCTTCGAATCGCTGCATTCATCTCATATGCTTTACAATAGTATGATCAAGATTATGATAGCATGTCACTTCAAAAATTATCTTTGTTATCGTTTACCTACTCGAGGGCGAGTAGGAACTAAGCTTGGGGATGCTTGATACGTCCTAAACGTATCCATAATTTCTTATGTTCCATGCTACTTTTACGATGATACCCACGTGTTTTATACACATTATATGTCATTATTATGCATTTTCTGGCACTAACCTATTGACGAGATGCCGAAGAGCCAGTTGCTGTTTTCTGCTGTTTTTGATTTCAGAAATCCTAGTAAGGAAATATTCTCGGAATTGGACGAAATCAACGCCCAGGGTCCTATTTTTGCACGAAGCTTCCAGAAGTCCGAGGAGTAAACGAAGTGGGGCCACGAGGCGACGACACGCCAGGGCGGCGCGGCCCAGGCCCTGGCCGCGCGGCCCTGTTGTGTGGGCCCCTAGTGACGCCCCTTGACCTGCCCTTCCGCCTACTTAAGGTCTTCATCGTGAAACCCCCAGTACCGAGAGCCACGATACGGAAAACCTTCCAGAGACGCCGCCGCCGCCAATCCCATCTCGGGGGATTCAGGAGATCGCCTCCGGCACCCTGCCGGAGAGGGGAATCATCTCCCGGAGGTCTCTTCATCGCCATGATCGCCTCCGGATCGATGTGTGAGTAGTTCACCCCCGGACTATGGGTCCATAGCAGTAGCTAGATGGTCGTCTTCTCCTCATTGTGCTATCATGTTAGATCTTGTGAGCTGCCTATCATGATCAAGATCATCTATTTGTAATCCTTCATGTTGTGTTTGTTGGGATCCGATGAATATTGAATACTATGTCAAGTTGATTATCAATCTATCATATATGTTATTTATGTTCTTGCATGCTCTCCGTTGCTAGTAGAGGCTCTGGCCAAGTTGATACTTGTGACTCCAAGAGGGAGTATTTATGCTCGATAGTGGGTTCATGCCTCCATTAAATCTGGGACGAGTGACAGTAAAGTTCTAAGGTTGTGGATGTGTCGTTGCCACTAGGGATAAAACATCGATGCTTTGTCTAAGGATATTTGTGTTGATTACATTATGCACCATACTTAATGCAATTGTCTCGTTGTTTACAACTTAATACCGGAGGGGTTCGGATGATAACCTCGAAAGTGGACTTTTTAGGCATAGATGCATGCTCGGATAGCGGTCTATGTACTTTGTCGTAATGCCCTGATTAAATCTCATAGTACTCATCATGATATATGTATGTGCATTGTTATGCCTTCTTTATTTGTCAATTGCCCAACTGTAATTTGTTCACCCAACATATGCTATCTTATGGGAGAAACACCACTAGTGATATGTGGACCCCGGTCCTATTCTTTACATCTGAAATCCAATCTACTGCAATTGTTCTTTACTGTTCTTTGCAAACAAACATCATCATCCACACTATACATCTAATCCAGTGTTTACAGCAAGCCGGTGAGATTGACAACCTCACTGTTACGTTGGGGCAAAGTTCTGTGATTGTGTTGTGCAGGTTCCACGTTGGCGCCGGAATCTCTGGTGTTGCGCCGCACTACACTCCTCCGCCATCAACCTTCAACGTGCTTCTTGACTCCTACTGGTTCGATTAAATCTTGGTTTCTTACTGAGGAAAACTTGCTGCTGTGCGCATCACACCTTCCTCTTGGGGTTCCCAACGGACGTGTCAACTACATGCATCAGTGTGTCGCGAGGTAACATGGTAGGAGAGGAAAAAGTTGTTTTAGCCATAGCGGTACTACCGGTACCAGGAGCGGTAGTACCGCTACCCCTACTGGTACCGCTCGGAGATACCGCTCTGAGGATTGCACACGAGATTGACCCACAGAACAAGTTACGGTACCTTTACGGTACCTTGAGCGGTAGTACCGCTTGAAAGCGGTAGTACCGCCCACGGTACCGTTCAAGTACCGTAACACGTTACGGCAGTACCGCTCTGGTACCGCTCTGGTACCGCTTGGATCCGAGAAAGTCCGGACCCTATTGCGGTACCTCAAGCGGTACCGCGAGCGGTAGTACCGCTATGTGTCCACGTGGACAAGTTCTGTGGGGATTCGAACTCAGAGCGGTAGTACCGCTTCCCGGAAGCGGTAGTACCGCTTAGGCAAAAACAGCACATAACGGTTGGATTTGGAGGGACCTATAAAAAGGCCCCTTCTTCCCCAGCTCGTTTTTAGCTCTTCTCTCTCTCTCTCTCTCCTCCATTGTTGCTGAGCTCAAACTGAGTGGATCTCCCTCCCACCCAATCAATCTTGCTCATACTTTGAGGAGTGGTGGAGGAGACCCCGATCTATCGTTCTACCGAGAGAAATTTCACCAATTCGTGGTAGTCCTTAGTGGATCTTGGTGGTAGAGTTCCTATGGTGGAATCTTGGAAGAAGTGCATCCATGGAGGCTAGCTTGGTGTTGTACTAGCCCCATGGGTTGTTGGGAGCCTCCTTGTGGTGTGGAGCTCGCCCCAACCTTGTGAAGGAATCACCGCCTCGACCGGTGCCTTAGTGGAGAAGGGGGAGCACCTTCGTGGAGCTCTCTCGAGGAAGAAGGTGAGGCCTTCCTTCATGGTGTGGCCGTAGCCTCTTGTGTGAGGCTAGCACCTCCTCAACACAGACGTACTCCCTTTTGTGGGAGGAACTGCGGGAAACAAACCTCGCCTCGTCTCCGCGCCCTCCGGTTGTCCCGCTCCTTACTCTTACTATCTTGTGTGATTCCTTTACTTGTTGTACTTGTCTAGGATCGTTGTAGGAACACCGCCATCGCTAAAGTTATCACCTTTACCTTCCGTTGCACTAAAAATTGAAAAGACTAAAACTTGTCGTAGCGCCATTCACCCCCCCTCTTGTTCGCTACGATCCATTCACTCTTGAACAGTAGTTGGCTCACCAGTAGATGCAAAATTAGCAAACCAAAGATTATCATACCGCACACGACCATCAGTGATGAGTTTAGGTTGCACAATGCCTTGCTGTAGACGTGTACACGGTCGGGCAGCCACGGGATCGGGCACAGGCACAGATGGCACAGCTGATCCAGAACTGCCAGATGGTGCAGCCACACGGGATCCCGTCGCAGTGGACGACGCGCTGCAAGAGGCTGATTCATCCGCAGAAGATCCAGGCGCAGCCAGAGATGTTGCAGGCGAATCTGCCGTAGCTGACGCCGATTGGGCCGTGGTCACAATCGTGGCCCCGGAGGCAGGAGTGGTCGGGAGGGAGGACGAACCCGGCGGCGCCACGTAGCGGGACACAGCACCACTGCCCGTCCCTTCCTGGAACGGCCGATCCGAGGAGGATTTCGCTGTAGATCCCGAGAAAGATTCGCCAGGGCTGTTCCCGGAATTTCCGCCAGAACTGTCGGAGTGCATTAAATCATCTGTTTCCTGCATAAGAGACTCAACAGCCAGGTAATTAGGAGGATTAGCATCATCATCAGTTCGTACATCAGTACCCCGAAACACAAGACCAAGATTGGAAGGAAGAAGGGAAATTTCAGCACGAAGTTGAGCACGGCATTGGGATGAAGTTTGGCAAACGGGAAAACGGCCTCATCGAAAACAACATCACGAGAGATGTAAATCCGACCGGTAGAAACATCAATACATCGATATCCTTTGTGTTGACCACTGTAACCTAGGAACACACATTGAGTAGAGCGAAATTGCAATTTGCGAGAATTATAGGGGCGAAGATTGGGCCAACAAGCGCACCCAAAAACTCGCAAAAACGAGTAATCTCCCTTTTGTTTAAAGAGACGCTCAAGAGGGGTTTGGTTAGAAATAACCCTGCTAGGAAGGCGATTGGTTAAGAAAACCGCCGTAAGATACGCCTCGTCCCAAAACTTGAGAGGCATAGAGGCATGAGCTAAAAGGGAGAGACCAACCTCAACAATATGTCTGTGTTTATGTTCAGCAGAGCCATTTTGCTGATGCGCATGAGGATAAGAAACATGATGTGAAATCCCTACTCGCTGAAAAAAGGTGTTGAGCTTATGATACTCACCACCCCAATCGGTTTGAACCGCCAGAATCTTCTTATCAAAGAGGCGTTCGACATGATGCTGAAAGTCAGGGAACTTCTGAAACACATCAGATTATTTTTAAGCATATATATCCAGGTGAACTTGCTATAATCATCAATAAAACTGACATAATATTTATTTCTTCCAATTCAAACTGAGGCAGGGCCCCATACTTCAGAAAACACAAGTTCTAAAGGAGCAGAAGATTCACTAAAAGATTTAGAATAAGGTCACTGATGACTCTTGACTTTTTGACAGACATCACAAAACCGACTCTTTATTTGACTCACTAAAGGGAATTTCATTATCTCGAAGAATTTTCTGAACAACAGCTGAAGATGGATGTCCTAGACGTCTATGCCAATGTGAAGAGGACTGAACGCCAAGAGCTTGCTTCCTTGACGACCAAGATGAGGGAGACGACATAGGATAGAGACCACCCACACATCTACCTTGAAGAAGAATTTTCCTCGTGTCATGATCCTTAATAGAGAAAAAGTTAGGCCAATATTCTAGAAAGGCATGATTATCTTGTGCAAGGTGATGAACAGAAAGGAGACTTTTAGTAGCATCAGGGACATGTAAGATATTGTTAAGATGAAAATTATGATTGGGGGTACGATATAACGAATGATCAATGTGATGTATGTCCATACCTTTACCATTGGCACCATGAATCTGATCATTGCCATTGTAACGTTCCCTCATGGCCAGCTTGTCCAATTCCCCTGTAATATGCTCAGTAGCACCCGTATCAGTGTACCACTGTGGATCAACACCATGTGTGACTGCATTAGCCGAGCGTTCAGGTCCCTGATAATTCTTGTTGAACCTTTTCCAGCAGCGGAACACAGGATGACCCTCCCTGTCACATATCTTACATGTGACTTGGGCCCCCTGCCTGGCGCGACCTCCTCCCTGGCCACTTCCTTGGCGCGGTTGATAGCCACCTCCATGATAGCCACCATAGTTGCCACCGCCACCATGGTTGCCACCGCCACTGTTATTGTTGTTGCCATTATAGTGGTTATTGCCATTGTATCCACGGCCTCCACCACCACCAAAATTGCCTCGCCCACCACTACGTCCACCCTTATTGCGATCTCCGTAATTTCCACGAGATGCAGCGTTCGCAGAGGATTCAGCACCATTGCCGCTGCCAGGGTTCTAGATATCAAGGCGAGATTCATACGCAAGAAACAGCGAGTAAAGGTCACCGAGGCTCACAGATTTTTGAGCCTTGATCAGGGTTGTAATTGCAGCCACAAAGCCGTTGTATTCATCATCTAGACCAGCGAGAACATAAGAGGTAACATCATCATCGTCCTGAGGCTTGCCAGCCGTAGCCATCTCGTCAGACAGGGTCTTGATGCGATCGAAGTAGGAAACACCTGAGGAGAAATCCTCCCTCTTGGTTTGATTAAGCTGGGTATGCAGATGCACGACCCGAGCCTTTGATTGCGACGAAAACATCTCCGTCACCTTTCCCCACATGGCAACGGAACTACACAGCCCGACCAGCTGCGTGAGCACTTCTCTCATCATGTTTCGGAGAAGGTAAGCCAGCACCTGTTGATCTTGAGCGATCTAGCGTGCATATTCTGGACTGGGCACCATCATCTTTGCGCCTTCCTTGTCCGTTGTTTCGATCTCCTTTGCCGGTTCAGCAACCGAGCCGTCGAGGAAGCCCATGAGCTGAGCGCCTCGGATCTCCGGCAAGACCTGGGACTGCCAGATCAGGTAGTTCTCCCTTGTAAGCTTCTCCGACACGATCCCGTTGAGAGACCCGTGATACGTCTCCAACGTATCTATAATTTCTGATGTTCCATGCTAGTTTTATGACAATACCTACATGTTTTGCTCACACTTTATAATATTTTTATGCATTTTCCGGGACTAACCTATTAACAAGATGCCGAGGTGCCAGTTCCTGTTTTCTGCTGTTTTTGGTTCCAGAAAAACTGTTCGGGCAATATTCTCGGAATTCGACGAAACAAAAGCCAAACATTCTATTTTACCGAGACAGACCCAGAACACCGAAGGAGAGACGGAGAGGGGCCAAGGGAGCCCCACACCACCTGGCGGCGCGGCCTAAGGGGTGCGCGCCCAGCTATGGGGTGGGCCCCTCGGGACCCCTCCGATGCCGCCCTTTCGCCTATATATTCCTCGCGACGCGAAAACCCTATATCAATCAATCATACTCCAGAAAAGACTCCAGGGGCGCCGCCGCCATCGCGAAACTCCGTTTCGGGGGACAGAATCTCTGTTCCGGCACGCCGCCGGGACGGGGAAGTGCCCCCGGAAGTCTTCTCCATCGACGCCACCGCCTCCATCATGCTCCGTGAGTAGTTCCCCCATGGACTACGGGTTCTAGCAGTAGCTAGTTGGTACTCTCTCTCCCATGTACTTCAATACAATGATCTCATGAGCTGCCTTACATGATTGAGATCCATCTGATGTAATCGGTGTTGTGTTTGTTGGGATCTGATGAATTGTTACATTATGATCAGTCTATCTATAAGGTTTTTGAAGTTATTGTTGCTGCAATCTTGTTGTGTTTAATGCTTGTCACTAGTGCACGAGTGGCATGATCTTATATTTAAGCTCTATAATTATTGCTTAGATTGTATCTACAAGTTGTTTGCACATGTCTATGTCCGGAACCCGAGGCCCCGCAGTAACAAAGAATCGGGATAACTGGAGGGGAAGGCTTAGATATGAGGATCACATGTTTTCACCAAGTGTTAATGCTTTTCTCCGGTGCTCTATTAAAAGGAGTACCTTAATTACCACTAGATTCCCTTGAGGCCCAGCTGCCACCGGCCGGTAGGACAAAAGATGTTATGCAAGTTTCTCATTGCGAGCACGTATGACTATATATGGAAAACATGCCTACATGATTAATAGACTTGATGTTCCGTCTTAATGCTATTTCAATCCTATCAATTGCCCAACTGTAATTTGTTCACCCAACACTTGTCACTTGTTATTGGAGAGTTACCACTAGTGTAGATAGCTGGGAACTCCGGTCCATCTTTCATCATCAAATACTCACTCGGTCCTATATGCCATTAGAATTAGTATCAACTATTTTCTGGTGCCATTGCCTCCGTGTTACCGCTTACCGCTCGTCGTGTTATCGTTACTATTGCTCTCATATTACCGCTACTTTCACATCACCCCCGTTACTAGTGCTTTTCCAGGTGCAGCTGAATTGACAACTCAGCTTGTTAAGGCTTATAAGTATTCTTCGTCTCCCTTGTGTCGAATCAATAAATTTGGGTTTTACTTCCTCGAAGACTATTGCGATCCCCTATACTTGTGGGTTATCAAGACTATTTTCTCGGCGCCGTTGCCGGGGAGGCATAGCTCTACTCATAAGTTCACTCCGGGGAGTACACTCTACCTCTCTCTCTGTTTTTATTTTATTTTGTTTTACTTAGTTTACTTTTGTCTAGTTTATTTGTGCTTAGTTTATTTCTGTCTAGTATTATTTTGCTTAGTTTACTTTTGTCTAGTTTGTTTTTGTCTTGTTTTATTTTTCCTATATACCCGAAAATCCATAAAAATTTGAAAAACCAAAAAATTAAAAACTGTTGTTATGGAAGAACCCACAACCTATTTGGCGCTTATAGAATTATATATGAATTATAGAGAATCAAGAAAGGGTAAAGTCATGAGTGTCGTGATAGAAAAATTGAATACAATTGCTAAAATCTTGCATAAACGCCATGATATAAATTGTTGCTCTAAAGAGGATACTAAACATCTTAAATTTCAATGTGGCTTTAGTGAAGAAGTTTTAATTATGAACTATAATTGGAATAACTATATTCACCTTGGGTTCGAAGAAGTAGAACAATATATATTATTTATGGGAGCTTCTGAAATAGAATCCTTCATGTCTAAAAATTATGAAACCTGTGTTGCTTGTAAGGACCTTAAAGATTATGTCTCTTCTATCCTTGATTTTTGCATATAACATTACATCAATAATCCTTATATCATTGATTATAAAGAGAGACTCATTCATGCACAAAAATGCACTCACAATTTGCAGGAACCTGTGAAAGAAGAAATTGATGAACCTGAAAGCTCATTGGATGAAAAAGAGGAGGAGAGTGATGAACAAAAGGAGGAAGAATGGATTAGCTACCCATGCCAACCTTCTAATGAGAGTAACTCTTTATCTCTTACACTATTTGATTGTACTCCATGCTTACCAAAGGAGGATGAATGTTATGTTCCTGTGGATTCTCTTGAAATATTCCCTGTGAGTAAAACTTGTGAGAATAATTATGATACTGTTATTCATGATAATCCATGCTATTTTGATAAATTTTATGATAATGCTTTGTTTGTGCCTGATGTCGAAATGCATGGTACTAAAGAGTTTTGCTGAGCAAATGTTTATGATAAAGCTCTAGATGATGGTCCTATGTTACTTGATAAATTTAATTGTACTACTAATGAAAATGGGATTGGAGAGGTCTTGACTTTATCTAGGAGTCCCATATCTTTTGAGATTGATCAATCATCTTGTTATATTGATAAAAGTGGTTTTGAAAGTTTTGATCCTATTACTTTTGAGCTTGATAAAAATTATGTGTTTGTAGATCATGAAAAGAATGCTGCATGCGACAGTTATATTGTTGAGTTTATTCATGAAGCTACTGAAAATTATTATGAGAGAGGAAAATATGGTTGTAGAAATTTGCATGGTAGTAAAACACCTCTCTATATGCTGAAACTTTTGAAGTTACTCTTGTTTTATCTTCTTATGCTTGTCACTTTGTTCTTCATGAATTTATTTGTGTACAAGATTACTATGCATAGGAAGTGGGTTAGACTTAAATGTGTTTTGAATTTGCTTCTTGATGCTCGTTTTGCTTCATTTTCTATTTTCCATGTGAGCATCATTAAAATTACTGAGCCCATCTTAATGGCTATAAAGAAAGCACTTCTTGGGAGATAACCCATGTTTTTATTTTGCTACTGTTTTGTTGTGTCTTGGAAGTTGTTACTACTGTAGCAAACTCTCCTTATCTTTATTTTATTGCATTGTTGTGCCAAGTAAAGTCTCTAATATAAAGTTGATACTAGATTTGGATTTCTGCGCAGAAACAGATTTTTAGCTGTCACGAATTTGAGTAGATCTCTCTGTAGGGGACTCCAAAAATTCTGCAAAATTTCATGCGTGTTCCTCAGATATGTACGCAACTTTCATTAGTTTTGAGTTTTCTGAATTGAGCAACGGAAGTACCTCTAAAAAATTCGTGTTTACTGGCTGTTCTGTTTTGAAAGATTATGTCTCTGTTTTTTGCATTGTCTCTTGTGGACTTTAAGTAAGGCTTTCTAGACGGGGAGAGCTGTAGCTAATGTTTTATTGAGTTCTTGCAATGTGTCATACAGGACTAAAGTGGATTAATTTTTTTTGAGTACTAACCCCTCTAATGAAGTTTATGAGAAGTTTGGTGTGGCAGAAGTTTTCAATGGTCAAGAGAGAAGGGTGATATAATGTGATCAAGAAGAGTGAAGAGCCTAAGCTTGGGGATGCCCCGGTGGTTCATCCCTGCATATTTCAAGAAGACTCAAGCGTCTAAGCTTGGGGATGCCCAAGGCATCCCCTTCTTCATCAACAACTTATCAGGTCACCTCTAGTGAAACTATATTTTTATTCTGTCACATCTTATGTGCTTTACTTGGAGCGTCTCTGTGTTTTTATTTTTGTTTGTGTTTGAATAAATTCGGATCCTAGCAATCCTTGTGTGGGAGAGAGACATGCTCCGCTTTTTCATTTGAACACTTGTGTTCTTAATTTACTTTAATATTCATGGCGAAAGCTGAAAGCCGCAGCACTTATTGATATTTGGTTGGAAACAGAAAATGCTTCATATTGTCTTGAAAAATTTGATAGTTGGCAATTGTTTTGAGCTCTCAAGTAGATCATGTTTAAGCTCTTGCATCATGTAGTTTAAACCTATTAGTGGAGAACTACCGTAGAGCTTGTTGAAATTTGGTTTCCATGATTGGTCTCTCCAAGGTCTAGATATTTTCTGGTAAAAGTGTTTGAGCAACAAGGAAGACAGTGTAGAGTCTCATAATGCTTGCAATATGTTCTTATGTAAGTTTTGATGTACCGGTTCATACTTGTGTTTGCTTCAAACAACCTTGCTAGCCAAAGCCTTGTACTTAGAGGGAATGCTTCTCGTGCATCCAAAACCTTGAGCCAAAACCTATGCCATTTGTGTCCACCATAACTACCTACTATGTGGTATTTTTCTGCCATTCCAAGTAAATACTTCATGTGCTACCTTTAAACAATTCAAAAGTTATTATCTCTTATTTGTGTCAATGTTTTATAGCTCATGAGGAAGTATGTGGTGTTTTATCTTTCAATCTTGTTGGGCAGCTTTCACCAATGGACTAGTGGCTCATCCGCTTATCCAATAATTTTGCAAAAAGAGCAGGCAACGGGGTTCCTAGCCCCAATTAATTAACCTTCACTAATAATTCTCTTCACATGTTTTGCCCTGATTCATCAGTAAGAAACTTAATTTTGCAAATAGACACTCCTTCATGGTATGTGAAATGTTGGAAGGCACCCGAGGATTTGGTTAGCCATGGCTTGTGAAAGCAAAAGGTTGGGAGGAGTGTCATCTATAAATAAAACTAAAATACATGTGTAAACAAAAGAGAAGAGGGATGATCTACCTTGCTCGGTAGAGATAACGTCCTTCATGAGAGCCGCTCTTTGAAAGTCTCGTTTGACAAGGGGGTTAGAGTGCCCACTACCATTCGTTGACAACAACAAACACCTCTCAAAACTTTATTTGTATGCTCTCTATATGATTTCAAAACTTAAAAAGCTCTAGCACATGATTTAATCCTTGCTTCCCTCTGCGAAGGGCCTTTCTTTTACTTTATGTTGAGTCAGTTTACCCACTCCTTTCTATCTTAGAAGCAAACACTTGTGTCAACTGTGCATTGATTCTTACATGCTTGCTTATTGCACTTATTATTCTACTTTGTGTTGACACTTATCCATGAGATATGAATGTTGAAAGTTGAATGCAATTGCTGAAACTTAAATCTTCCTTTGTGTTGCTTCAAAACCTCTTATTAAGAATTTATTGCTTTATGAGTTAACTCTTATGCAAGACTTTTTGATGCTTGTCTTGAAAGTACTATTCATGAAAAGTTTTTGCTATATGTTATCTATTTGTTAGCAAACTATAGATCATTGCCTTGAGTCACTTCAATCATCTCATATGCTTTACAATAGTATGATCAAGATTATGTTGGTAGCATGTCACTTCAGAAATTATTCTTTTTATCGTTTACCTACTCGAGGGCGAGTAGGAACTAAGCTTGGGGATGCTTGATACGTCTCCAACGTATCTATAATTTCTGATGTTCCATGCTATTTTTATGACAATACCTACATGTTTTGCTCACACTTTATAATGTTTTTATGCATTTTCCGGGACTAACCTATTAACAAGATGCCAAAGTGCCGCTCCCGTTTTCGCTGTTTTTGGTTCCGTAAAAGTTGTTCGGGCAATATTCTCGGAATTCGACGAAACAAAAGCCAAACCTCCTATTTTACCGAGACGGACCCAGAACACCGAAGGAGAGACGGAGAGGGGCCAAGGGGGCCCCACACCACCTAGCGGCGCGGCCTAGGGGGGCGCGCTCAGCTATGGGGTGGGCCCCTCGGGACCCCTCCGACACTGCCCTTTCGCCTATATATTCCTCGCAACGCGAAAACCCTATGTCAATCAATCATACTCCGTAAAGACTCTGTGGGCGCCGCCGCCATCGCGAAACTCCGTTTCGGGGACAAAATCTCCGTTCCGCACGCCGCCGGACGAGGAAGTGCCCCTGAAGTCTTCTCCATCGACGCCACCGCCTCCATCATGCTCCGTGAGTAGTTCCCCCATGGACTACGGGTTCTAGCAGTAGCTAGTTGGTACTCTCTCTCCCATGTACTTCAATACAATGATCTCATGAGCTGCCTTACATGATTGAGATCCATCTGATGTAATCGGTGTTGTGTTTGTTGGGATCCGATGAATTGTTACATTATGATCAGTCTATCTATAAGGTTTGTGAAGTTATTGTTGCTGCAATCTTATTGTGTTTAAAGCTTGTCACTAGTGCAAGAG
>NC_061509.1:135242966-135257243 GCF_022539505.1 Lolium rigidum | reverse complement strand
TCGTCCGATTCCGAAAATATTTCTTTACTAGGATTTCTGAAACCAAAAACAGCTAGAAAACAAGCAACCGGCCTTTCGGCATCTCGTCAATAGGTTAGTTCCAGAAAACGCATAAAAACGATATAAAGTGTGAACAAAACATGTTGGTATTGTCATAAAAAAAGCATGGAACATCAGAAATTATAGATACGTTGGAGACGTATCAAGGAGCAGAAGGTGTTGACAAGCAGTTTCGATGAAGGATTCACTGTAAATGCTCACAGACAAGTATTCAGGGGGGTTTTGATATAGCAGATGAATAAAGTACAAGTAAGTAAAGTGCGAGAGAAATAATTGCAGCGAGTGGCCCAATCCTTTTTAGCAAAAAGGACAAGCCGATTTGTTTACTTATAATGACCAAACGTTCTTGAGGACACACGGGAATTTAGTCTAGTGCTTTCGCTTCATATAGCTGATTAATCTTCATTGTTTTGATAAGTGTTGTGTGGGTGAACCTATGATAATGTACCGCCCTTCCTTGGACTAATACATACTTGTGATTATACCCCTTGCAAGCATCCGCAACTACAAGAAAGTAATTAAGATAAATCTAACCACAGCCTTAAACTCTGAGATCCTGCTATCCCTCCTGCACCGATATACCAACGGGGGTTTAGGTTTCTGTCACTCCGGCAACCCCACAATTAGCAAACGAATACAAGATGCATTCTCCTAGGCCCATAAATGGTGAAGTGTCGTGTAGTCGATGTTCACACGACACCACTAGAAGAATAACACCACAACTTAAATATTACAACATTGAATACTAACCAACATAATTCACTACTAACATTTAGACTTCACCCATGTCCTCAAGAACTAAACGAACTACTCACGAGACATCATATGGAACATGATCAGAGGTGATATGATGATGAATAACAATCTGAACATAAACCTTGATTCAATAGTTTCACTCAATAGCATCAATAACAAGTAGAAATCAACACCGGAGAGTTTCCTCTATCAAACAAACAAGATCAAACCCAAATTGTTACAGCGGTGACGAGGTGCAGCGGTGGAGATGGCGGTGATGATGATGTTGATGATGGTGATGATGATGGAGATGATGTCCAGCTCGATGACGGTGACGATGGCGTCGATTTCCCCCTCCGGGAGGGAATTTCCCCGGCAGATTTCAGCCTGCCGGAGAGCTCTTTTCTCTCTGGAGTTCTCCGCCCCGCAGAGGCGGCTGTGACTCTTCGCGACTATCCTTTGGGGCTTAGGTTTTCGGGACGAAGACGTACGCGAAGAAAAGGAGGCGAGAGGAGGCTGTGGGCCCCCTCCTCACAGGGCGGCGCGGCCTGGCCTTGGGCCGCGCCGGCCTATGAGGTGGGCCCACCTCGGATCCCCTCGGCTCCCCCTTCTGGCTCCCTTCGTCATCTGGAAAAATAGGATTTTTCATATAATTTCCGTCACCTGTTGATCTTCCGAAATATTGCATTCTGACGGTGCTTTTTCCAGCAGAATCCTGGCTCCGGTGCGCGATCCCCAAATAATCATGAAACATGCAAAATAGATGAAATAACATAAGTATCATTTCCAAATATGAA
This sequence comes from Lolium rigidum, assembly GCF_022539505.1. Lineage (NCBI taxonomy): Eukaryota > Viridiplantae > Streptophyta > Magnoliopsida > Poales > Poaceae > Lolium > Lolium rigidum. Next base: position 135,255,651 of record NC_061509.1, on the reverse strand, counting down.
ATATATCAATGAATAACAGCAAATTATGATATAAAATAGTGATGCAAAATGGACGTATCAGCCATCAATCGCCGGCCGGAAGGAACCGAAGCCGCCGATGGAGGTGGGATGGGTCGCCCTTCAACCATTGGAGAAGCCTCAACGCTCCCCTGATGCGGATCCGGCCTGCAGCAGCCACAAACAAGCCTTGCATGATGGGGCTTGGGTGGCCAAAATTGACTTGGAGCGCCCGTTCACCTGGGAGTACTTTTCCCAATTCATTGAGCTTTGGTTTCTTATTGCCAATGTCAACATTGATGAACAAGTTGAGGATGCCATTGTTTGGAGGCTCGCATCTAATGGGCAATATTTAGCCAAGTAGGTCTATGAGGTGCAATTCTTGGGTTCAATTTCTTCAGCCATGAATAAAAGGATTTGGAAAGCTTGGGAGCCTCCCAAGGTTAAGTTCTTCGTGTGACTTGTAAATCAAAATGGAATTTGGATGGCAGTTAGGTTGGCAAAGCGTGGGTGGACGAATTGTGACCCTTGCCCATTTTGCAAACAATGTACGGAAATCGCATATCACCTCTTTGTTCATTGCCACTTCACCGTTAGACTTTGGAACCTTGTGAAGGGTTGGATGGGTCTCCTGGCCCTTCACACTTTTCAATGGACTGGGCACTCAATTTCGGATTGGTGGAGCAAGATATCGGGTGGCTCTAGTCCTAACCGCAAAGTTATGTATTTTCTCGCTTTGCTCATCTCTTGGAAGATTTGAACGCAATGCTAGTGTTTTTCATAATAAGTAAGTTTTTTTGCATATAGTCTTTGATAAGTTTAAGAAGGCACATTTATGGGTGTTGGCGCGCGCTAATCGCATGAGCGAAATGATGCCGGATAGTACTTTTTGCAATAAATAACATTTACGGTTTTGTAAACATTTGCTCAATTAATCAAATGGGGCAAAGCTATTGCTCCCGTCTTCAAAAAAAAAAATCATAAAACGACAGAAATGGCATTGCCACCAACCTTAGGCGTGTCTAAGTTAGGGCATCTCCAACGCGGCCGACCCAAACGGATGGGTGGCCGCACGGACACCCGGACAGAGGCCCGTGTCCGCATGTCAGTTTGGGTCGCATGCTGCGTCCAACGCGGCGACCCAAAAAGCCGCCACGTGGTTCGTCTTCCCTGGGCGGCACTGCAACATAGCAGGCCTCGACGGGACAGCAATGGCGGGCGGGAAAGTTTCCGCGCGCGCGAAAAGGCCATGGGCGCGCTCGCGCCCAAGTTTCCTGTCAAGGCCGCCGGCTATAAAAGACGGCGCCGGCCTCGCAGATCTCACACCCCGCTCCGCCGTCATCTCCCCCTCTACCTTCTCCGGCGCCCTCAACACCTCCATCGCCATGCCGCGCGCCCTGCAGGCCACGTGGGACAAGCTCTCCCTAGCCTCCGGGGCCAGGTTCCCGCGAATGGAGGAGGAGCGGGCGGACGCGCGTTAGGTCGCCGATGACGAGGCGCTCCACGTCGTTGCCGAGGGGGCGGCGATGAAGGAAGAGGACGCGAAGCTGGTGGAGGCGGCCGCGGATGGCTGGCACGAGGCCGCGGACAGCTGGTACGAGGCCGCAGAGGAGGAGGCGGAGCCCGTCGCAGGGGAGGAGCCCGTCGACCCGGAGGACTACTTCGACGACCTCGCGCTGGCGAACATCAACGTCGCCATCGAGGAGCGCCTCGCCGACCTCACGCGCGTGACGAAGGAGCACGAGGCCACCTGTCGGGCAGGCCGCCGCCGTTTAGGCGACCTCCTTGGCCAGAAGAACCAGCTCCTCGTTATGCAAGCAGCCCGCCACCTCATCCAGCTGCCCTCGCCCGAGCGGCGCGCCCAGGAGGCTGCTGCGTCAGCGGAGCGCGACCTCCAAGAGCGCATGCGCCATCGGGAGGAGAACCAGGAAGCCCAAGCCGCCGGCCGTGTCCGCTTGGAGGCACGGACCGCTGTGGAACGCGCCGCCACGCAGGAGGCAGACTACGACCGCGCCCAAGGTGCGAGGATGACAAGGAGGAGGGCGGCTGCTAATAAGGAACGCAGCAAGAAGGCCGCCGCCGAGCCACCCAGCTGGTAAGCTGGAGTGGAATCCTCACGCGTACAGCCCCCCGTGTCGAGCGAAATCCACGGCCCCGATGACAAGTCGGCGGCGAGTCACCGGCGAGGCCGCTGGCCCCGTACGTAGCTAGACTAGTAGTACGAATATTTAAAAAAATGTAATGTCTAATTGTAATGAAGAAAGAAACTATCTCCCTATGACACGCGGGCAGGGGCGGACAAGGGGCGGACGCGAGCGGCCAGCCATCGGCGTCCGCGGCCACGCAAACGCGGCCCAGATTTGAGCCGGCTTTGGGTTGTCCCGGACGCCGTGGGCATCCGTTTTTGGGATGGTCCACGCGCAGGGCTGGGTTTTTGTCTGGTTCGACCCATCCGGACGCGCGGGCGCGGGATGGGTCGCCGCGTTGGAGATGCCCTTACTGCCTTCATAGTGGGTAATAATAATTTATATATGGTATGATGCATTGCCTCAGTTATTATGTTATAGACTCATCTTGCTTTGGCGTGTCTGATATTACGGTAAAATAGCTAGTTACAACTCACTCTCTTTCTTTATTTATTTTTATTTATTGACATGGCATATCACCAAAACCTGTTAAGATGTATGATGTTACTAAGTTACTTTCACTTAAATAATCTTACTCAACAGATGCGAGGCTACAATACTCAGATTATAATGTAGTGCGGGCAATGATATGCGGTGTCCTGTACCGGCCCCGGCCGGGTGATCTGGCTGACTGAGTGGCATAGGACATGACCAACCAAAAATAGCGGCACGAGCTCATAAAGTAAATGAAGGACTTCCACGCGGGACACGTCGAGCTACCCATTGCTTTCCGTGAACAATCTGCAATTCTTCGAGCTACTAGCTAGAGAACATTGCATATACCAGCATCTCTCTCGACAAAAGTTGAGCAAATCAGTAACTACATTTTGTTTTTGCATGAACCAGTGACTCTACATGTAATTCATTGCATAGAGCTCTAATATAACCAGTTTACAATGTCTAACGGCATATCTGATAAAGGTTCATCACTCAATTCCCTAAAACAAAAGGCTCATTACTCAATTCTTCTTCTCCTGCGCATTATCCGCTCTGCTCCGCGCCGTTGTCTTAGCCGTTGCCCCGCCGCGTCGCCTGTAGATTAGGCCACACTGCATCGCGCCTACCGGTCACCCCCCCCCCCCCCAAAAAAAACGCCTCTCAGCCGCTCAGATACCACCACGATGGCGTGTCCGAAGCACTGCCGGTTTCCTCGGCGTTCAGACCTCGCCGTCCGCACGTACGACGCCATGGTATGGCAGCTCGACGTCCCCCATGGGCCGGTGAACTTCCCTGACGTCCAGAGCAGGGCGGAGGCGGATTTCCTGGCGTCGCGAGGAGGGGCGGCATGTTCGTGTTGTAGTGTGTTCCATCTGCAGTGACACATCCAGGGAGACTTGGAGATAGAGAGAGTGCCCGCTCTGACCGTCATGACTTGTTCCAGAGTGTGTTTACAGTTTTCCTTGATGGCATTGATTCAAAAGAATATTGTTTGTTGTAGGTACTCTTTTTGATAAAGTGTCCCCTATTGTCATTTCATATAATCTAATATTTTTGTAAAGGTAGGGAGCTTCACCGTTTCCTTTATAAGTAGTGTCATCTGATAAATAATAGTTAGTAAATGAATTAAATTAGTCACGTCCTAGAATAAGTGATTTGAAATGACATCTTATTTTCACATGGTTGTGGAACAATAATCTATACTTCTTATAAAGCAAAATCCCACTAACTGCAATTAATGTTAGTCTATCTCTACGTGCAAGCCGTCCGCATCATCTATTCCATTAGCCAATTAAATGTCCATGTCGTCACCACTAACATTTATTATTGATGTATCCTTACATGCAAGCTATCTATGTCGCCAACTAACTGCAATTAATGTTAGTCTATCTCTACATGCAAGCCGTTCACATCATATATTCCATTAGTCAATCAAATGTCCATGTCATCGCCACTAGCATTCATTATTGATGTATCCTTGTATGCAAGCTATCTATGTTGTCATTTTTTGATTAAAATGTCCACATAGCTAATTTATAGCCATCAAATATAAAAAATAATGTGAATTAAATTTAGCATCTCAACTATTTTGACCAATTAAATATTGCATACTTCTATACACAATTCATACTACATATGTATTATACCATTTCATTTAGACAATATAATTTCTTAGAAGATTCCCACGACGACGCGTGGGGTATCTTTCTAGTATCTCATATGGTTTTTGCCTTAAACTTTTGATCTCGGTAGCCTTGCCTTTTCGAAAGACTTTGAGTGGTTGACTTTAGAATAATGGGCCACTACCAAAAAAATTCTTACCAGTAACGGTCGCGTCTTCCGCACTGCTGATGGTGGAGGACGACATCACTATGCATATTTTGTTTCGAGCCCAATCTAGCATAAATCATTCACTCCCATCTACCATACAATTGAAGATCTGACGGCGAAGCATCTTCGCGGAGCAAAAATTCTCACGCTAGAGCACCCACAATGCAAAACGCTTGTGCAGACGCTTAAATAATCAAAAATATTGCGAAATAAGAAAAAAAAAGCTTTGATGGAAGTACCCCTAATAAATACTCGAGTGTAGCCTCGGGGGCTACTCCCATCGGAAGCGCTGGTCGCCCACCCGATAAAGATGGAAGTACTGGAAAAAGTTGACAATATAGCGACAAAGATAATAAAAAGGTGAGCCTACAACCAAGTACAAGCACTTGGTTGTAGGCTCGGGGGCTACTCCCATCGGGAACGCTGTTCGCGTACCCGATGAAATTGAAGAAGTCACGGTGAACATATTTCGAGTTATGATATAAATCTTCATATACTCCCATCGCGAGGACAAGGTAAAATATGTAAGTCGTCATATGACTCGAACAAATGTGCTATTCCAGCAGCCGAAAAAGGCACTCGACAATATATTCTCAGAGCGCCTCAGTCGCGATTTAATCTCTGAATGCCGCAATACTTTGCGAAGGTATAGCGTGACATCGCACCCGAATGCGCTCTGCTACTTTTTTCCGTATCAACAGATGCGAAGAAAAATCCTAATGGACGCGTTAGGTACCCGATAAAACACGACTGGAGTTCGGCATATGGTAAGACCTTAAGCGGCACATGTCGAATTACGCCAGTATACCGAGATCATGTACAGGGACTTGATCTTGAAGTAGGTATTTACGGGATATCCACGAGAGCAGTCAACTGGTACCTGATCCGTCAGATGAACCAGTTCCAATTACCATTATCCCTGTACAATATATGATTTTCCCTGATTTTTCGATTCAAGCAAAATCTCGGGGGACTGCTGACATAGGCATCCGCAATGGGCCTGCCGAAGATGGTACCCGGGGTTTATTGAAGGCCCACAACCCGAAGTTTATGAAGCTCGGAAGACCAATTAAAAGATAGTGTGGAAAGATAGAGTTGTATTAGGAATAATGACTTGTAACTATTACGGGACGAACTCAAAGAGTCTCCCGGACTTTATAACTTGTACATTACGAAACCCTCGGATCCGCCTCCTATATAAGGGGGAGTCGAGGGAGAAAGAGATGATCGATTTCATTGTCAACACAACCCTAGTTTTCCAGCAGTCAAGTACTTTTCCGGCTGAACCCTCGAGATCTACTTGCCCTCTACTTCTTACGAAAACCCTAGTCTACAAACCGTAGGCATTGACAAGTGGATACCTTGTCAGTAAGCGCCTGGGCTTCCAATGCAGCGCTGCTAATTTCTCTTCTACCAAAACTCCTGCTGCTCTTGCCGCAAGCCAAGACTCAAGAAGCATTGGGCTTCTCTGCGTCGGGATGCCACAACGGAGACTGGGATTAAATCTCGTAACCATAGATCGGGTGTGATCAAAATCCTAGTGCCTCTAAAATTAGCGCCGCATTGTGGAAGCTCTTAGCCCGATATATTTTTCTTTTATTTATGCCAATGAGTTTAACCAGTGGTAGGCACGTGGATATCGACTTGGTAAAAGATATCATGGATGATCCATCTACAGTACACCTGAACATTTTTCGGGTAAGACCTCAAAAATCCCAAAGCGAAGAGATTGGCCTGACTATCAGACCAAGAGTTCAGGCCTGATACGCGTACAGCACGCGTCCGTTGGGAACCCCAAGAGGAAGGTGTGATGCATACAGCGGCAAGTTTTCCCTCAGAAAGAAACCAAGGTTTATCGAACCAGGAGGAGCCAAGAAGCACGTTGAAGGTTGATGGCAGCGGGATGTAGTGCGGCGCAACACCGGGGATTCCGGCGCCAACGTGGAACCTGCACAACACAACCAAAGTACTTTGCCCCAACGAAACGAGTGAGGTTGTCAATCTCACCGGCTTGCTGTAACAAAGGATTAGATGTATAGTGTGGATGATGATTGTTTGCGAGAAAACAGTAAAGAACAATAGCAGAAGATTTGTATTCGATGTAAAAGAATGGACCGGGGTCCACAGTTCACTAGAGGTGTCTCTCCCATAAGATAAATAGCATGTTGGGTGAACAAATTACAGTCGGGCAATTGACAAATAAAGACAGCATGACAATGCACATACATGATACGATGAGTATTGTGAGATTTAATTGGGCATCACGACAAAGTACATAGACCGCTATCCAGCATGCATCTATGCCTAAAAAGTCCACCTTCAGGTTATCATCCGAACCCCTTCCAGTATTAAGTTGTAAAACAACAGACAATTGCATTAAGTATGGTGCGTAATGTAATCAATAACTACATCCTCGGACATAGCATCAATGTTTTATCCCTAGTGGCAACAACACATCCACAACCTTAGAACTTTCACGTCACTCGTCCCAGATTTAATGGAGGCATGAACCCACTATCGAGCATAAATACTCCCTCTTGGAGTTAAGAGTAAAAACTTGGCCAGAGCCTCTACTAATAACGGAGAGCATGCAAGATCATAAACAACACATAGATAATGGATTGATAATCAACATATAGAATTACAGATAGATGATCTTGATCATGTTAGGCAGCTCACAAGATCCGACAATGAAGCACATGAGGAGAAGACGACCATCTAGCTACTGCTATGGACCCATAGTACAGGGGTGAACTACTCACTCATCACTCCGGAGGCGACCATGGCGGTAAAGAGTCCTTCGGGAGATGATTCCCCTCTCCGGCAGGGTGCCGGAGGCGATCTCCTGAATCCCCCGAGATGGGATTGGCGGCGGCGGCGTCTCTGGAAGGTTTTCCGTATCGTGGCTCTCGGTAGTGGGGGTTTCGCGACGAAGGCTTTAAGTAGGAAGAAGGGCAACGCGGGGGGCCACACGAGGGCCCCACACGCCAGGGCCGCGCGGCAAAGGTCCAGGCCGCGCCGCCCTGTTGTGTCGGCGCCTCGTGGCCCCACTTCCTTTCCCCCTCGGTCTTCTGGAAGCTTCATGCAAAACTAGGACCCTGGGCGTTGATTTCGTGTCCAATTCCGAGAATATTTCCTTTGTAGGATTTCTGAAACCAAAAACAGCAGAAAACAGCAACTGGCTCTTCGGCATCTCGTTAATAGGTTAGTGCCGGAAAATGCATAAATACGACATATAATGTGTATAAAACATGTAGATATCATCAATAATGTGGCATGGAACATAAGAAATTATCGATACGTCGGAGACGTATCAAGGCCCGAGCCCAATCTTTAGTAAATTGCATATTTTGCAGGTCCGAGGTCTGGCCCAACCCAACATTCAGACTGATTGTTGATGACCCACAAGTATAGGGGGTGTATCGTAGTACTTTCGATAAATAAGAGTGTCGAACCCAACGAGGAGCAGAAGGTGTTGACAAGCAGTTTCGATGAAGGATTCACTGTAAATGCTCACAGACAAATATTCAGGGGGTTTTGATATAGCAGATGAATAAAGTACAAGTAAGTAAAGTGCGAGAGAAATAATTGCAGCGAGTGGCCCAATCCTTTTTAGCACAAAGGACAAGCCGGTTTGTTTACTTATAATGACCAAACGTTCTTGAGGACACACAGAATTTAGTCTAGTGCTTTCGCTTCATATAGCTGATTATTCTTCATTGTTTTGATAAGTGTTGTGTGGGTGAACCTATGCTAATGTACCGCCCTTCCTGGGACTAATACATAATTGTGATTATACCCCTTGCAAGCATCTGCAACTACAAGAAAGTAATTAAGATAAATCTAACCACAGCCTTAAACTCCGAGATCCTGCTATCCCTCCTGCACCGATATACCAACGGGGGTTTAGGTTTCTGTCACTCCGGCAACCCCGCAATTGGCAAACGAATACAAGATGCATTCCCCTAGACCCATAAATGGTGAAGTGTCATGTAGTCGACGTTCACACGACACCACTAGAAGAATAACACCACAACTTAAATATCACAACATTGAATACTAACCAACATAATTCACTACTAACATTTAGACTTCACCCATGTCCTCAAGAACTAAACGAACTACTCACGAGACATGATATGGAACATGATCAGAGGTGATGTGATGATGAATAACAATCTGAACATAAACCTTGGTTCAATGGTTTCACTCAATAGCATCAATAACAAGTAGAAATCAATACCGGGAGAGTTTCCCCTATCAAACAATCAAGATTCAACCCTAGATGTTACAGCGGTGACGAGGTGCAGTGATGGCGTGTATTTCACACGTTCGTTGGGCAACCCCAAGAGGAAGGTATGATGCGCACAGCAGCAAGTTTTCCCTCAGAAAGAAACCAAGGTTTATCGAACCAGGAGGAGCCAAGAAGCACGTTGAAGGTTGATGGCGGCGGGATGTAGTGCGGCGCAACACCGGAGATTCCGGCGCCAACGTGGAACCTGCACAACACAACCAAAGTACTTTGCCCCAACGAAACGAGTGAGGTTGTCAATCTCACCGGCTTGCTGTAACAAAGGATTAACCGTATTGTGTGGAAGATGATTGTTTGCAGAGAAAACGGTAAAAACAAGTATTGCGAGTAGATTGTATTTCGGTAAAGAGAATTGGACCGGGGTCCACGAGTTCACTAGAGGTGTCTCTCCCATAAGACGAACAGCATGTTGGGTGAACAAATTACGGTTGGGCAATTGACAAATAAAGAGAGCATGACAATGCACATACATATCATGATGAGTATAGTGAGATTTAATTGGGCATTACGACAAAGTACATAGACCGCCATCCAAGCGCATCTATGCCTAAAAAGTCCACCTTCGAGGTTATCATCCGAACCCCCTCCGGTATTAAGTTGCAAAGCAACGGACAATTGCATTAAGTATGGTGCGTAATGTAACTAGTGACTACATCCTTGAACATAGCACTAATGTTTTATCCCTAGTGGCAACAGCACAACACAACCTTAGAACTTTGCATCACTTGTCCCGGTGTCAATGCGGGCATGAACCCACTATCGAGCATAAGTACTCCCTCTTGGAGTTAAAAGCATCTACTTGGCCAGAGCATCTACTAGTAACGGAGAGCATGCAAGATCATAAATAACACATAAGCATAACTTCGATAATCAACATAACAAGTATTCTCTATTCATCGGATCCCAACAAACGCAACATATAGAATTACATATAGATGATCTTGATCATGATAGGCAGCTCACAAGATCCGACAATGATAGCACAATGGGGAGAAGACAACCATCTAGCTACTGCTATGGACCCATAGTCCGGGGGTAGACTACTCACTCATCACTCCGGAGGCGACCATGGCGGTGTAGAGTCCTCCGGGAGATGATTCCCCTCTCCGGCAGGGTGCCGGAGGCGATCTCCTGGATCCCCCGAGATGGGATCGGCGGCGACGAGCGTCTCGGTAAGGTTTTCCGTATCGTGGCTCTCGGTACCGGGGGTTTCGTCACGGAGGCTTTAAGTAGGCGGAAGGGCAAGTCGAGAGGCGGCACGGGGGCCCCGGATGACAGGGCGGCGCGGCCAAGGGGGGGCCGCGCCGCCCTAGGGTTTGGCTCCCCGTGGCCCCACTTCGTTTCGTCTTCGGTCTTCGGAAGCTTCGTGAGAAAATAGGCCCCTGGGCTTTTATTTCGTCCAATTCCGAGAATATTTCTTTACTAGGATTTCTGAAACCAAAAACAGCGAGAAAACAGACAAGCGGCACTTCGGCATCTTGTTAATAGGTTAGTTCCGAGAAAATGCACGAATATGACATAAAGTGTGCATAAAACATGTAGATAACATCAATAATGTGGCATGGAACACAAGAAATTATCGATACGTCGGAGACGTATCAGCATCCCCAAGCTTAGTTCTCGCTCGTCCCGAGCGAGGTAAAACGATAACAAAGATAATTTACTGGAGCGACATGCCATCATAATCTTGATCATACTATTTGTAAAGCATATGTAGTGAATGCAGCGATCAAAACAATGTGTATGACATGAGTAAACAAGTGAATCATAAAGCAAAGACTTTTCATGAATAGCACTTCAAGACAAGCATCAATAAGTCTTGCATAAGAGTTAACTCATAAAGCAATAATTCAAAGTAAAGGTACTGAAGCAACACAAAAGAAGATTAAGTTTCAGCGGTTGCTTTCAACTTGTAACATGTATATCTCATGGATATTGTCAACATAGAGCAATATAATAAGTGCAATAAGCAAGTATGTAGGAATCAATGCACAGTTCACACAAGTGTTTGCTTCTTGAGGTGGAGAGAAATAGGTGAACTGACTCAACATTGAAAGTAAAAGAATGGTCCTCATAGAGGAAAAGCATCGATTGCTATATTTGTGCTAGAGCTTTTGATTTTTGAAAACATGAAATAATTTTGTCAACGGTAGTAATAAAGCATATGCATCATGTAAATTATATCTTATAAGTTGCAAGCCTCATGCATAGTGTACCAATAGTGCCCGCACCTTGTCCTAATTAGCTTGGACTACCTGGATTATCACCGCAATACATATGCTTTAACCAAGTTTCACAAAGGGGTACCTCTATGCCGCCTGTACAAAGGTCTAAGGAGAAAGCTCGCATTTGGATTTCTCGCTTTTGATTATTCTCAACTTAGACATCCATACCGGGACAACATAGACAACAGATAATGGACTACTCTTTTAATGCTTTAAGCATTTGACAACAATTAATTCTTTTCTCATTAGAGATTTGAGGATATTTGTCCAAAACTGAAACTTCCACCATGGATCATGGCTTTAGTTAGCGGCCCAATGTTCTTCTCTCACAATATGCATGCTCAAACCATTCAACTCAGTGTAGATCGCCCTTACTTCAGACAAGACGAACATGCATAGCAACTCACATGAAATTCAACAATGAGTTGATGGCGTTCCCCGATAAACATGGTTATCGCACAACAAGCAACTTAATAAGAGATAAAGTGCATAATTACATATTCAATACCACAATAGTTTTTAAGCTATTTGTCCCATGAGCTATATATTGCAAAGGTGAATGATGGAATTTTAAAGGTAGCACTCAAGCAATTTACTTTGGAATGGCGGGAAAATACCATGTAGTATAGGTAGGTATGGTGGACACAAATGGCATAGTGGTTGGCTCAAGTATTTTGGATGCATGAGAAGTATTCCCTCTCGATACAAGGTTTAGGCTAGCAAGGTTATTTGAAACAAACACAAGGATGAACGGTACAGCAAAACTCACATAAAAGACATATTGTAAACATTATAAGACTCTACACCGTCTTCCTTGTTGTTCAAACTCAAAACTAGAAATTATCTAGACCTTAGAGAAACCAAATATGCAAACCAAATTTTAGCATGCTCTATGTATTTCTTCATTAATAGGTGCAAAGCATATGATGCAAGAGCTTAAACATGAGCACAACAATTGCCAAGTATCACATTACCCAAGACATTTATAGCAATTACTACATGTATCATTTTCCAATTCCAACCATATAACAATTTAACGAAGGAGAAACTTCGCCATGAATAATATGAGTAGAAACCAAGGACATATTTGTCCATATGCTACAGCGGAGCGTGTATCTCTCCCATAAAGTGAATGCTAGGATCCATTTTATTCAAACAAAACAAAAACAAAAACAAACCGACGCTCCAAGAAAAAGCACATAAGATGTGGCCGAATAAAAATATAGTTTCAGGGGAGGAACCTGATAATTTGTCGATGAAGAAGGGGATGCCTTGGGCATCCCCAAGCTTAGACGCTTGAGTCTTCTTGATATATGCAGGGGTGAACCACCGGGTGCATCCCCAAGCTTAGAGCTTTCACTCTCCTTGATCATGTTGCATCATACTCCTCTCTTGATCCTTGAAAACTTCCTCCACACCAAACTCGAAACAACTCATTAGAGGGTTAGTGCACAATATAAATTGACATATTCAGAGGTGACACAATCATTCTTAACACTTCTGGATATTGCATAATGCTACTGGACATTAATGGATCAAAGAAATTCATCCAACATAGCGAAAGAGGCAATGTGAAATAAAAGGCAGAATCTGTCAAAACAGAACAGTTCGTATTGACGAATTTTAAAATGGCACCAGACTTGCTCAAACGAAAATGCTCAAATTGAATGAAAGTTGCGTACATATCTGAGGATCAT
>NC_061509.1:135228973-135242866 GCF_022539505.1 Lolium rigidum | reverse complement strand
AACTCTAGAAACAAGAATATCAATTTTATTGAGCTTTTCCTCAACAGATTTGTTAAAGGCGGTTTGTGTACTAATAAATTCTTTAAGCATGGCTTCAAGTCCAGGGGTGTATTCCTATTATTGTTGTAAGAATTCCCATAAGAATTAGCATAACCGTTACCATTATTATAAGGATATGGCCTATAGTTATTACTAGAATTGTTACGATAAGCATTGTTGTTGAAATTATTATTTTTAATGAAGTTTACATCAACATGTTCTTCTTGGGCAACCAATGAAGCTAATGGAACATTATTAGGATCAACATTAGTCCTATCATTCGCAAGCATAGACATAATAGCATCAAATTTATCATTCAAGGAAGAGGATACTTCAACAGAATTTACCTTCTTACCTTGTGGAGCTCTTTCCGTGTGCCATTCAGAGTAATTAACCATCATATTATCAAGAAGCTTTGTTGCTTCACCAAGAGTGATGGACATAAAGGTACCTCCAGCAGCTGAATCCAATAAATTCAGCGAAGAAAAATTTAGTCCTGCATAGAAGGTTTGGATGATCATCCAAGTATTCGATCCATGGGTTGGGCAATTTTTAACCGAGAGATTTCATTCTTTCCCAAGCTTGAGCAACATGTTCATTATCTAATTGTTTAAAATTCATTATGCTACTCCTCAAAGATATAATTTTAGCAGGGGGATAATATCTACCAATAAAAGCATCCTTGCATTTAGTCCATGAATCAATACTATTCTTAGGCGAGAGATAGCAACCAATCTTTAGCTCTTCCTCTTAATGAGAAAGGAAATAATTTTAATTTTATAATGTCACCATCTACATCTTTATACTTTTGCATTTCACATAGTTCAACAAAATTATTGAGATGGGCAGCGAGCATCATCGGAACTAACACCGAGAAAATTGCTCTCTCATGACAAGATTCGATAAAGCGGGTTTAATTTCAAAGAATTCTGTCTGTAGTAGCAGGTGGAGCAATAGGTGTGCATAAGAAATCATTATTATTTGTGCTAGTGAAGTCACACAACTTAGTATTTTCAGGGTTGGCCATTTTAACAGTAGTAAATAAAGCAAACTAGATAAAGTAAATGCAAGTAAACTAATTTTTTTGTGTTTTTGATATAGCAAACAAGATAGCAAATAAAGTAAAGCTAGCAACTAATTTTTTTGTGTTTTGATATAAGTGCAGCAAACAAAGTAGTAAATAAAATAAAGCAAGACAAAAACAAAGTAAAGAGATTGAGAAGTGGAGACTCCCCTTGCGGCGTGTCTTGATCACCCCGGCAACGGCGCCGGAAATTTGCTTGATGCGTGTAGTTGACACGTCCGTTGGGAACCCCAAGAGGAAGGTGTGATGCGCACAGCGGCAAGTTTCCCTCAGTTAGAAACCAAGGTTTAATCGAACCGAGTAGGAGTCAAGAAGCACGTTGAAGGTTGATGGCGGCGGGATGTAGTGCGGCGCAACACCGGAGATTCGGCGCCAACGTGGAACCTGCACAACACAACCAAAGTACTTTGCCCCAACGAAACAGTGAGGTTGTCAATCTCACCGGCTTGCTGTAACAAAGGATTAACCGTATTGTGTGGAAGATGATTGTTTGCGGAGAAAACGGTAAAACAAGTATTGCAGACAGATTTGTATTTCGAGTATTAAAGAATGGACCGGGGTCCACGGTTCACTAGAGGTGTCTCTCCCATAAGATAAAAGCATGTTGGGTGAACAAATTACAGTCGGGCAATTGACAAATAGAGAGAGCATAACAATGCACATACATGACATGATAAGTATAGTGAGATTTAATTGGGCATTACGACAAAGTACATAGACCGCCATCCAATTGCATCTATGCCTAAAAAGTCCACCTTCGAGGTTATCATCCGAACCCCCTCCAGTATTAAGTTGCAAAGCAACGAGACAATTGCATTAAGTATGGTGCGTAATGTAATCAACAACTACATCCTCGGACATAGCGCCAATGTTTTATCCCTAGTGGCAACAGCACAACACAACCTTAGAACTTTCATCCATTGTCCCAGGTGTCAATGCGGGCATGAACCCACTATCGAGCATAAGTACTCCCTCTTGGAGTTAAAAGTAAAAACTTGGCCGAGCCTCTACTAGTAACGGAGAGCATGCAAGATCATAAACAACACATGTATAATAACTTGATAATTAACATGACATGGTATTCTCTATCCATCGGATCCCGACAAACACAACATATAGAATTACGGATAGATGATCTTGATCATGTTAGGCAGCTCACAAGATCCAACAATGAAGCACAATGAGGAGAAGACAACCATCTAGCTACTGCTATGGACCCATAGTCCGGGGGTGAACTACTCACTCATCACTCCGGAGGCGACCATGGCGGTGTAGAGTCCTCCGGGAGATGAATCCCCTCTCCGGCAGGGTGCCGGAGGAGATCTCCGAGAATCCCCCGAGATGGGATCGGCGGCGGCGGCGTCTCGGTAAGGTTTTCCGTATCGTGGTTTTTCGCCTCGGGGGTTTCGCGACGGAGGCTTTAAGTAGGCGGAAGGGCGAGTCGGGGGCTAACGAGGGGCCCACACCACGGGTCGGCGCGGCCAAGACCCGGGCCGCGCCGCCCTATGGTCCGGCCACCTCGTGGCCCCACTTCGTGTGTTCTTCGGTCTTCGGAAGCTCCGTGGAAAAATAGGCCCACGGGTCTTCGTTTCGTCCAATTCCGAGAATATTTCGTTACTAGGATTTACGAAACCAAAAACAGCAGAAAACGGAAGCTGGCACTTCGGCATCTTGTTAATAGGTTAGTTCCATAAAATGCACGAATATGACATAAAGTGTGCATAAAACATGTAGGTATCATCAATAATATGGCATAGAACATAAGAAATTATCGATACGTCGGAGACGTATCAATTAGCTGTAGTCTTTGCTTGTGATAAGTTTAGATCCTATATTGTTGATTCAAATGTTACAATTCATACTGATCATGCTGCAATTAGATACCTTATGACAAAGAAAGATGCTAAGCCGAGGCTTATTAGATGGGTACTTCTTTTGCAAGAATTTGATTTTCATATTATAGATAGGAAAGGAGCTGATAATCCTGTTGCTAATAATTTGTCTACATTGGAAAATATTACTTATGATCCACGTTCTCGTTAATGATAGTTTTCCAAATGAACAATTGGCTGTAATAAAGGTGAGCTCGCGAGATAGTCCTTGGTACGCCGATTATGCTAACTTTATTGTATCCAAGTACTTGCCTCCAACCTTTTCAGCTCAGCAAAGGAGGAAATTCTTTTATGACTTGAGGCATTATTTTTAGGATGACCCACACTTATATAAAGAAGGAGTGGATGGTATTCTGCGAAGATGTGTTCCTGAATACAGGAGATATTGAGTAAATGTCATGGTAGTGTTTATGGAGGACATCACGCCGGAGATAGAACTGCACAAAAGGTTCTACAATCAGGTTTTTATTGGCCAACTCTCTTCAAAGACGCAAGGAAGTTTATTTTATCTTGTGATGAATGTCAAAGGGTTGGTAATATCTCCAGACGCAATGAAATGCCTATGAATTATACTCTTGTTATTGAACCATTCGATTGTTGGGGATTTGACTTCATGGGTCCTTTCCCTTCTTCGAAGGTAACACTCATATACTTGTCGCTGTTGATTATGTTACTAAATGGGTGGAAGCCATACCTACAAAAAGTGCTGATGGTGAGACCTCTTTAAGGATGCTTTTAGATATTATTTTTCCTAGATTTGGAGTTCCTAGATATATTATGAATGATGGAGGGTCTCATTTTATTCATGGTGGTTTTAGAAAAACTCTTGCTAAATATGGTATTAATCATAGAATTGCTTCTGCTTATCATCCTCAAACTAGTGGGCAAGTAGAATTATCAAATAGAGAGATTAAATCTATCTTGCAAAAGACTGTTAATAAATCTAGAAAGAATTGGGCTATTAAATTGAAAGAAGCACTATGGGCTTATAGAACTGCTTATAAAAATCTCATGGGTATGTCACCGTATAAAATGGTTTATGGGAAAGCCTGTCATTTACCTTTAGAACTAGAGCACAAAGCTTATTGGGCTGTGAGAGAACTAAATAAAGATCCTAAACTTGCCGGTAAGAAAATATTGCTACAATTGAGTTCTCTAGATGAATGGAGAAGTGAAGCATATGAAAATGCTAAACTCTTTAAAGAGAAAGTTAAGAAATGGCATGATAGAAGAATTATCAAAAGAGAATTTAATGTTGGAGATAAAGTCCTATTGTATCGGTCTCGTCTCAGATTTTTTGCAGGAAAATTACTCTCAAAGTGGGAAGGACCATATGTCATTGATGAGGTGTATCGATCAGGAGCAATTAAAATTAGCTCTCTACAAGGTAACGCCACACAAGTGGTGAATGGACAAAGACTCAAGCATTATATCTCGGGTGATTCTTATAATGAAGATGTTGATGTTATTCAAGTGGTAACTCCGGAAGCCTTCATCAAAGGTCAAGTTGACAATCCTACAGAGTCCGACTTTGAATAGGTAACAGTTCTGGTAAGAAAAAGTCCGTGTTTAACTTTCCGAACAATATTTTGGCAAATTTTGGAAAATATGAAAAATTACGAGATCGAAACGGAGTGGTGGAGACGCACGAGGGCGTGTCCCCACAGGCCTGCGCGGGCCCCAGCCTGGCCGCGCCGCCCTGTGAGGAGGGCCCCTCGTCGCCTCTCTTCGACTCTGGTTCGACCTGGTACTTTCCGTTTGTCGTGAATTTTTTTGCTATATAATCCCTCGGACCCCTGGAGGTCCGTATATCGTTTTCTCGACGTGTTTTGTTTTGAGCTGTTTCTGCCAGGATCTGTCTTTGATCTAGAAGCACCATGGTCTCCAACAACAAGGACAAGGAGCCTTCGGAGGAAGGTATTCAAGACCCCGAGTTGAAGGAAGAAGTCAAGGAGGATGAAGAGGAAGTCGAAGAAGTTCCGCGAGTACGCCCGCGCACCACCATTGCAAGCATCGGAGTGGTGTCAAACCCGTTCAACGCCAAGAAGAGTGCACGGATTAGCACCGGAGGAAGAGTTCCACGTCACTACCTAGCTCCAAGGACATCTCCACCAGAAAGGATGAAGCCCGAGGCTAAAGAGTGGGGAAACAACTCTAGGAGCTGGGACCCGCCGTCGGACGTGCTTCTTAACCGCGTCGAGCACAATTCAGAGATGATCCGCAACCTCACGTACAGGATTGATGAGCTAAAGGAGCTAGTTGATAAGCTTATCGGGAATTCACCATCACCACCGCCGGAGGAGTAATGCATCATCGGTATTGGCATCCCCTTGGTTTGTTCCAAGCTTGGGGGAGTGCCGCGGTATCATATCATCACTATCTTTTACCTTTTTACTTTCAAGTAGTATCATATCATGAGTAGGGAAGTTATCATATAAGATGTGTTGCGGTATGGAAGTATCTCTCTTTAGTTGGTTATCTATGTATCCCTTGGGGTGAGTTATCGTTATGGAATATTAATGATAAGTCTTATCATTTACATATTGCACATCTTATTTTAGTTTGAAATTTCTATTATATGATTGATCTTGTTGTTAGTATGAGTATCACTTTGGGAGCATTGAGTAAATCTATTTGGTTTTGGCAAACTTAGCATTGGTCAATAGCAAAAACACTTTGAGTTTTAAATAGAGGAAATACATGTAGATATGTTATTACCTTTCTTGTTAGTTCCTAGCTTATTATTCTGAAGTTAAAATTGTTTGTGCTTACAAGTAAGGTGCATGATTGTTTCTATCACATGTAGGTTTGTTTGTTTCCCTCAACTCTTATGCTTGCTAATTAACCTTTCTAGCCAAAGACCTGCACCGAGAGGGAATACTTCTCGTGCATCCAAAACCCTTAAACCAAACCTATGCCATCAGTGTCCACCATAACTACCTACTATGTGGTATTTCCCTGCCATTCCAAGTAAATACTTCATGTGCTACCTTTAAACAATTCAAAATTTATCACTTCTTATTTGTGTCAATGTTTTATAGCTCATGAGGAAGTATGTGGTGTTTTATCTTTCAATCTTGTTAGGCAGCTTCCACTAATGGACTAGTGGCTTCATCCACTTATCCTATAATTTTGCAAAAAGATCTGGCAACGGGGTTCCCAGCCCCAATTAATCAACTTTCATTAATAATTCTCTTCACATGTTTTGCCCTGATTCATCAGTAAGCAACTTAATTTTGCAATAGACACTCCTCCATGGTATGATATTGTTGGAAGGCACCCGAGGATTCGGTTAGCCATGGCTTGTGTAAGCAAAGGTTGGGGGAGTGTCATCCTTAAATAAACTAAAGTACACGTGTAAACAAAAGAGAAGAGGGATGATCTACCTTGCTGGGTAGAGATAACGTCCTTCATGGGAGCCGCTCTTTGGAAGTCTGTTTGGCAAGGGGGTTAGAGTACCCATTACCATTCGTTGACAACAACAAACACCTCTCAAAACTTTACTTTTATGCTCTTTATATGATCTCAAAACTTAAAAAGCTCTAGCACATGATTTAATCTCTGCTTCCCTCCGCGAAGGGCCTGTCTTTTACTTTATGTTGAGTCAATAAACCTATTTCCCTCCATCTCAGGCAAGCATTTGAGTTGTTGTGATCAAACCATTTATATTGTGATCTATTTCATCATGTCTTTTATTCTTCCTTGTTTAGTACAAGTTTTATCTCAATGAATATGGCTTTGAAAGTTATCAATGGTTATGAGGAGATTACTATGATTGAGTATGCAAGTTTACCATAAGCTTTAATATGAGAGCGCTGCTCAATAGATAAGTATAATCTGTTAATTGTTCTCTGACCAAGAACAAAGTTTGCCATCACCAATTATGATTCCTTATGTACCTTTATTTGTGATTACCTTCTACTTGTTTCAAGTTGAATTATATGAGGAAGTTGTCTACTAGAATGCTTTGTGTGAATGAATATGATGCTTCTTGTCCGTATTTTATTTATCGACTCTTCACTCCATAAACATGTGGTCTTGTTTACCGAGTTCAGTTTTGCTTGGGGACAAGCGAAGTCTAAGCTTGGGGGGAGTTGATACGTCCATTTTGCATCACTATTTTATATCATAATTTGCTGTTATTCATTGATATATTTCATATTTGGAGATGATACTTATGTTATCTCATCTATTTTGCATGTTTCATGATTATTTGGGGATCGCGCACTGGAGCCGAGATTCTCGCTGGAAAAAGCACCGTCGGAATTCAATATTTTGGAAGATCAACGGTTGACGGAAATTATATGAAAAATCCTATTTTTCCGGATGACGAAGGGAGCCGGAAGGGGGAGCCGAGGGGACCCGAGGTGGGCCCACCTCATAGGCCGGCGCGGCCCAAGGCCCGGCCGCGCCGCCTCGTGAGGAGGGGGCCCACAGCCCCTCTCGACTCCTTTTCTTCGCGTACGTCTTCGTCCCGAAAACCTAAGCCCCGGAGGATAGTCGCGAAGAGTCACGGCCGCCTCGCGGGGCGGAGAACTCCGGAGAGAAAAGAGCTCTCCGGCGGGCTGAAATCTGCCGGGAAATTCCCTCCCGGAGGGGGAAATCGACGCCATCGTCACCGTCATCGAGCTGGACATCATCTCCATCATCATCACCATCATCATCATCATCATCACCGCCATCTCCACCGCTGCACCTCGTCACCGCTGTAACAATTTGGGTTTGATCTTGTTTGTTTGATAGAGGAAACTCTCCCGGTGTTGATTTCTACTTGTTATTGATGCTATTGAGTGAAACTATTGAATCAAGGTTTATGTTCAGATTGTTATTCATCATCATATCACCTCTGATCATGTTCCATATGATGTCTCGTGAGTAGTTCGTTTAGTTCTTGAGGACATGGGTGAAGTCTAAATGTTAGTAGTGAATTATGTTGGTTAGTATTCAATGTTGTAATATTTAAGTTGTGGTGTTATTCTTCTAGTGGTGTCGTGTGAACGTCGACTACACGACACTTCACCATTTATGGGCCTAGGGGAATGCATCTTGTATTCGTTTGCTAATTGCGGGGTTGCCGGAGTGACAGAAACCTAAACCCCCGTTGGTATATCGGTGCAGGAGGGATAGCGGGATCTCGGAGTTTAAGGCTTCGTGGTTAGATTTATCTTAATTACTTTCTTGTAGTTGCGGATGCTTGCAAGGGGTATAATCACAAGTATGTATTAGTCCTAGGAAGGGCGGTACATTAGCATAGGTTCACCCACACAACACTTATCAAAACAATGAAGATTAATCAGCTATATGAAGCGAAAGCACTAGACTAAATTCCCGTGTGTCCTCAAGAACGTTTGGTCATTATAAGTAAACAAACTGGCTTGTCATTTGTGCTAAAAAGGATTGGGCCACTCGCTGCAATTATTTCTCTCGCACTTTACTTACTTGTACTTTATTCATCTGCTATATCAAAACCCCCCTGAATACTTGTCTGTGAGCATTTACAGTGAATCCTTCATCGAAACTGCTTGTCAACACCTTCTGCTCCTCGTTGGGTTCGACACTCTTATTTATAGGAAGTACTACGATACACCCTCTATACTTGTGGGTCATCAATGGCCTTGATCAACCTCCAGGCTACCATGCCAACAAGGAGGCCCCTCTTCTCTAAAACACCTCAACACGTATACTGTATGGAGTAGTACTCCAACATGTACACGCTACCGTGGGGCTTTTCCACCTATATAACATGCAACACGAGGCCCCAACGGGTTATCGTTTCCGCCTAGGTTAATATGGTATCAGAGCCTGCCTCTTCCACCTCCTAGCCGCCAATCCACACAAAAAAAATTAACCGCCGCCGCCATACACCCAAAACCCAAAACCTACAACCTACAAACACCGCCGCCGCAGCTAGCTACGTGCCCCTGCCGCCGCCAAAACACAACCCTAGCCACCGCTGAATACGTGTACGCCGCCGCCGCTTTCCAAAAACACTAGCCGTCGCCGATCTTTGATCCGCCATCGCCGCCCAACACCCTGCTGCTACAATGTCGTCTTCCTCATCGTCAACCATTCTTGGTGTGGCCCTCGGATCACCTCCGTCTCAGAAGCTGACACGGGGAAACTTTCTGTTCTGGAAAACGCTCGCCCTTCCGACGCTGCGTGGAGCTCAAGTTCTGCCCCTCCTTGAGGGCACTGATGTCGCCCCGCCAGAGTTCATAGAAGAAGAAGATGCTGACAAGAAGAAGATCAAGACCGCAAGCCCGTCATATGCTGCATGGATCACTCGAGATCAGGCTGTCCCCTGATATCCTTGCGCACACTGTTGGTCTCGAGTCCTCGGCTCAGGTCTGGCTCAAGATCAACGCCATGTTCTCTACTGCCTCTCGTTCCAAGGTCAATCATCTCTGTGATGCTCTCAACAGCACTAAAAAGCTCGAGCTCTCGGCTACGGCATATTTTGCAAAGATGAAGGGTTTTTGTTCTGAGCTTACTGCGATGGGCAAGCTCGTTGATGATTATAAACTCGTTGGCTACATCTGTCGTGGCCTTGATGGCTCCTATAATGATGTTATTTTTGTCGTTAATGGCAATTCTGGTGCCACCATGGACGATCTCTTTGATCAAATCAGCGCTCATGACATCCGCCAAGCACATCTCCAAGCCTCGGGTGATTCTTACACCATTCACGCCAACCTTGTTCGCCGTGGACGTGATCCTCGTGGAGGTCCCGACCGTGGCCGTGCTGATGATGATCGAGGCCGCCGCCGTGATGATGGTGGTCGCCGAGATGATACTGGACGCCATGATGATCGGCGTCGTGATGATTTGCGCCGTGAAGACCGTCGCCGCGATGATGACCGTCGCCGTGATGAACCTCCTCGTCGTCGTGATGACACTCCACGTCGTCGGGATGATGATCCTCCTCGACGCCGTGCTGACAAGCGTGATGGTGGTGCTCCTCCCCGTCGCCGTGATGATGGCGACCGCACTGACCGTCGCCGTCGTGGCCGTGCGCCCTCTCCTTTGTGGATACCACGTGCCAGATATGCAAGATCTATGGCCACCCTGCTTCTAATTGCTGGTGGCGCTATGAAGGCGATCGTGATGATTCTGATGATGATGATCATGAAACCAAAACTGCTAATATGGCGTCCTATGGCGTTGATACAACACTGATACCGGTGCTACGGACCATATCTTTGGAGAGTTGAGCAAGCTCTCTACTCAGGAGAAATACACTGGACGGGATCGCGTCCAAACGGCCAATGGTAACGGTATGCAAATTGCTCATATTGGTCATTCAACTTTTCGCACCCCATATTGTCGCATGCATCTTAATGGTATCCTTCATATTCCTAGTGCCTCTAAGAATCTGCTTTCTGTTCATCGATTTACACTTGATAACCATGTCTTCATTGAATTTCACCCCTTCTTCTTTTTGATTAAGGATCAGGCCACGCGGAGAATACTGTTTAAAGGTTCGTGCTATGGCAGCCTTTACCCCCTCATCCCCTACATGACCGACGCCTCCAAGCAATCCTTCATCATCATCAAGCCTTCCTCCTCCACGTGGCATCATCGCTTAGGACATCCGTCTTCCTTTGTCGTTCAGCAGATTCTTAGGAAAAATAACATTTTGTATACTCTAGAAATAACACCTTACGTGTGTGATTCGTGTCAATTAGCAAAGAGTCATCAATTGCCATATCCTGTGTCTACCAGTGTTTCTACTGTTTCTTTGGAACAAGTGTTCTCTCGATGTACGGGGTCCGGCACCTGTCATGCATTGGCAAGAATTCATACTATGTAAGCTTTATCGATGATTATAGTAAATTTTCTTGGATATTTCTTCTTAAGAAACATTCTGATGTCTATCAAGTGTTTCTTAACTTTCAGCAATACGTTGAAAGACAATTTGGCACCAAAATTAAAACCATGCAAACTGGTTGGGGAGGTGAATATGAAAAACTCAACAGTTTCTTTCAGAAAATAGGCATTGTTCATCATGTCTCTTGTCCACATGCTCACCAGCAAAACGGCTCGGCTGAGCGTAAGCATAGGCATATAGTTGAAGTTGGTCTTTTCCTTCTTGCTAATGCCTCTATGCCTCTCAAATTTTGGGATGATGCTTTTCTTACAGCAACATTTTTAATAAACTTGCTTCCTACCAAAATTCTCAATTTTGACACACCGGTAGAACGTCTTCTTGGTATTAAGCCCAACTATGAGTCTCTTAGAATCTTTGGCTGTGCTTGCTGGCCTAATATTCGTTCTTATAACACTCGTAAGCTTGCATATCGTTCTACCCAATGTGTCTTCCTTGGATATAGTCCGTTACACAAGGGAGTTAAATGTCTCGATGTCAAAACTGGCAGGGTTTATGTCTCTCGTGATGTTGTTTTCGATGAGAATGTCTTCCCGTTTGCCTCTCTTCATCCCAATGCTGGTCAACGTCTTCGTTAAGAGCTTCTTTTGTTACCTCTTGATACTACTTCCACATCTTCGAATATTGGGGATGCATCAGTTGATGAACATATGAATATGCATACCTGTTGTTACTAACAATGCCCAGAATATTGTTGAGCTTGATGTTGCAGATGATTCTACATCAGATTCGGAGCACACCGCAACAAATTTCAGTGAAAACGGAGAAGATACGGAGTTTTTACAGCATGAAATACCGACGCCAGAAAAAGACAGCAGCACTGAACACGAAGTTGATTCAGGTGTTGTCTCCCCTGTGCGCGCGGATCCCGAGGATGATCCACCGCTGCCGCGCGTGCGCGTCCGTCTTCCCCAGCGCTCGCCACGTCGCCGCCTTCTACTGGCCGGTCGGCCGGGCCGAACCCGCCCCAACCGCGCCGCGACACGTCGCCACCCCCGACTGGACTCCCGCCCGAACCGCGCCCGGCCCCGCCTGTCTCTTCGCAGGCCGCGTCCGCGTGTGCGGCTGCACGTCCGACAGCCGGGTCGGCTGCTCCCCTGGCGCTGACAGTGCCTGGTCCAGGATCTTCTGTGCCTCCGGCTGCTGCTACTCCTGGTGTGCAAACACGCTTACAGAAAGGTATTCGAAATCCTAAAAAATATACTGACGACACTGTCCGCTATGGTTTGCTTACTGCTTCAGGTGAACCTCGGTCGTTGTCTGAAGCTCTTAATGATGATCATTGGCGTTCTGTTATGGAAGAAGAATATCGTGCTCTTATGCAAAATAAAACGTGGCATCTTGTGCCACCCAGTTCTAGCAAAAATTTGATTGATTGCAAATGGGTCTATCGTATCAAGGGCCGTGCTGATGGTACAATTGATCGTTATAAAGCTCGTCTTGTTGCCAAGGGATTTCGGCAACGCTATGGCCTTGATTATGAAGAAACATTCAGTCCAGTTGTGAAAGCTGCCACCATACGTGTGGTCCTTGATATCTCTGTCTCTCGAGGATGGAGTCTCCGGCAGCTAGATGTGAAGAACGCGTTTTTACATGGTGTTCTGGAAGAGGAGTTCTATATGAAACAACCCCTGGATTTGAAGATTCTACTAATCCACATCATATTTGCAGGCTTGATAAAGCACTCTATGATCTTAAACAAGCTCCTCGTGCCTGGTTCTCTCGCTTGAGTTCTAAGCTTCATGAGTTTGGTTTTGTTCCATCTAAAGTTGATACGTCTCTCTTTCTTTATCAAAGGTCAGCGATTACTATCTATGTGCTCATACATGTTGATGATATCATAGTCACAAGCTCCACCGATGCTGCAATTTCGGCTCTTCTCAAAGACTTGGGTACAAATTTTGCTATCAAAGATCTTGGAGAATTGCACTACTTCTTAGGTATGGAAGTACAGAAAACAGCCAATGGTATTGTTCTTACACAGGAAAAATATGCATCAGATATTCTGGCCAAAGCTCACATGACCGATTGTAAATCTGCACCAACACCTTTGTCTTCTACCGAGTCACTGTCCCAGCATGGGGGGAATCACTTGGTCCTGAAGACAGCACACGATATCGCAGTCTTGTTGGTGCTCTTCAGTATCTCACATTGACACGTCCAGATTTGTCGTTTGCAGTTAACAAAGTCTGACAGTATCTTCATGCTCCTATGACCTCTCATTGGTCGGCTGTT
The DNA here is from genome assembly GCF_022539505.1 of Lolium rigidum. Lineage (NCBI taxonomy): Eukaryota > Viridiplantae > Streptophyta > Magnoliopsida > Poales > Poaceae > Lolium > Lolium rigidum. Next base: position 135,229,731 of record NC_061509.1, on the reverse strand, counting down.
AAAAGGATACTGAGATATGTCAAAGATACAGTCAAAATTGGTATAACTTTTCAGCGGTCATCCTCCACTCTTTTGAGTTCTTTCTCAGATGCTGATTGGGTTGGTTGTCTTGAAGACAGATGCTCCACTGGTGGGTTTGCCATATTTGTTGGTCCTAACCTAGTTTCTTGGAGTGCTCGAAAACAGGCAACTTGATCTCAAGGTCTAGTACTGAAGCAGAATACAAGGCCTTAGCTAATGATACAACAGCTAATGCTACAACAGAATTAATATGGGTTGAAGCTCTTTTGTGTGAACTTGGAGTTCAGTTAAAGAAAATATCATGTCTATGGTGTGATAATCTGGGAGCTACATATCTTTCTGCAAACCCGGTGTTTCATGCTCCCACAAAGCACATTGAGATAGATTTTCACTTTGTACGTGAAAGAGTTGCCCATAAACAGTTGGATATTAGGTTTGTCTCCAGCAAAGATCAAGTCGCTGATGGTTTCACAAAGGCGCTTCCTGTCAAGAATCTACAAGAGTTCCGTCGTAATCTAAATCTTCTTCGTAGTCCTCCGTAGTTTAGATTAAGGGGGGTTGTTAGATGTAAAAAAAAAACCTCAACACGTATACGGTATGGAGTAGTACTCCAACACGTATACGTGTCCAACATGTACATGCTACCGTGGGGCTTTTCCACCTATATAACATGCAACACGAGGCCCCAACGGGTTATCGTTTCCGCCTAGGTTAATACAGCGGGCTCTTGCCGCCCC